>NC_057802.1:546421689-546488508 GCF_018294505.1 Triticum aestivum
ATAACTCTCTGCATACTGCTCCGTTTCACGCATGTAATATATCGAAATGTTCGTCTCGCAATGCTATTCATTTTGTTCCATTTAACCATGTTCATTTGAGTCTATCTTGATGCCCAAATCTCTGGTGCAAGAGTGCTAGTTGCTGTTAACTGCTGTTACTTATCAGAACTTGAGGATTTGTTATTTTTGTTTCATTTAATCTGTGCATTTTATGGGCATGAGCTCTACATGTGTTTTGTTGTATGCCATGCCATCTTTACAGAGGTGTATGTCATGTATTTTTGTGATCTCCGTGGTGACTAGCACAAGCATGCAAACTAGGCTCCGTAATGTTTCTGATTTCAGGGACTTGGTGATTTTACTAAGTCTGTGACTGCTGTTATTTTGTTGCTTTGTATCCATGTGTCTACAGAGATATCTATGCTCCTTTTGAAGATGTTCAGTAAGGATGTTTGTAGATATTGTTGTAGTTGATCCATTCATGCCCTCATTTGATATTATGGAGTGCCATAGCATGACTCAATCTTGCTCTACTTTGGTATAAAATATTTCTGGCAGATTCTTAACATGATATTCAATTTTGCCAAGCTTGTTGTAGTTGTTTCATACATGATATGTATTTTCTCTTGCCATGGATAGCTTCATAAACTTACCATCTTGCTGTAAGTATGCTTGTTTTGTCATGATTTGCATTGTGATGAGTGCATCAAGCTCACCAAGATGCCTTCACATTACTGTTTCTGCCTTGCTCTGTTTTCTGCTAAGTCTGGAACCTGTTAACGAAACTTGCTATGTTTACATGGCTGCCATCATATCTTCTGGTCCTTTTTGGCTTATGGTCAGTAAGGGACTTTTGTCACATGCAATTAGTGAAATACTGCCATGCCTTGTTTTTCCATGTTAAGTGCCTTTAGCATGTTGATTTTGTGCTCTAAACATTGCTACCTGATGCTGTTTCAGGCATGTCCAGTAATTTTCACCAAGTCTGTGAACCTGTTATCTTTTGCACTTTTGTCATGCTTGTTTGAACCTGCTGTGGTGTGATCTAGCCGTAGCTCAGTGTTCATCTTTTGTCAAGCATCTCCTGTAGATTACTGCCATATGCTTTGTTGCTACGTTGGGATGTTGTAGCATTGTTATTTGTTGCATTTTAAGTGCTATCATGCTGTTAATCGCAGATTCGTGTCATTCTTGTTTTGCTTGCCATTTGCAAACCGTGCATCCGTTTCCGGTGATCATTATATCGATTTCGACCGAAATCATCTCGTCTTTGCAGTGGCATACTTGGTTTGCCAAGTTACTGCCATGTTCATCATTTTTCCTTTCGGAGCACGCATATGCATCGCATATCATATCTTGCATATCATTCATGTTTTGCATCATGTTGCTTGTGCATTTCCCGTGATTGATTGTGGTTCTGTTGCTTGTGTTCTTGTTTTGGGTAGAGCCGGGAGACGAGTTCGTGAACGAGGAACCTGTTGAGTACGCTTACGAGGATCAAGCTTTCGACAACTCTGAGAACCTTGCAGGCAAGATGACCATACCCTTGAAATCACTTCTATCTTTGCTTTGCTAGTTGTTCGTTCTATTGCCATGTTGCGCTACCTGCCACTTGCTATATCATGCCTCCCATAATTGCCATGTCAAGCCTCTAACCATCCTTTCCTAGCAAACCGCTGTTTGGCTAAGTTACCGCTTTTGCTCAGCCCTTCTTATAGCGTTGCTAGCTGCAGGTGAAGTTGAAGTTGGTTCCATGTTGGATCATGGATATTTTTGGAATATCACAATATCTCTTATTTAATTAACGCATCTATATATTTGGTAAAGGGTGGAAGGCTCGGCCTTATGCCTGGTGTTTTGTTCCACTCTTGCCGCCCTAGTATCCGTCATACCGGTATTATGTTCCTTGAGTTTGCGTTCCTTACGCGGTTGGGTGATTTATGGGACCCCTTGATAGTTCGCCTTGAATAAAACTCCTCCAGCAAGGCCCTACTTTGGTTTTACCATTTGCCACCTAAGCCTTTTCCCCGGGGTTTTCGCGAGCCCGAGGGTCATCTTTATTTTAAACCCCCGGACCAGTGCTCCTTCGAGTGCTGGACCAAACCGAGTGATGTCCGGCGCCCCCTGGGAAACCAGGGTCTATGCCAACCCGACGTCTGGCTCATCCGGTGTGCCCTGAGAACGAGATATGTGCAGCTCCTATCGGGATTTGTCGGCACATTCGGGCGGCTTTGCTGGTCTTGTTTTACCATTGTCGAAATGTCTTGTAAACCGGGATTCCGAGACTGATCGGGTCTTCCTGGGAGAAGGTTTATCCTTCGCTGACCGTGAGAGCTTATAATGGGCTAAGTTGGGACACCCCTGCAGGGTATTATCTTTCGAAAGCCGTGCCCGCGATTATGAGGCAGATGGGAATTTGTTAATGTCCGGTTGTAGAGAACTCGTCACTTGACTTAATCAAAATACATCAACCGTGTGTGTAGCCGTGATGGTTTCTTCTCGGCGGAGTCCGGGAAGTGAACACGGTTTGTGTTATGCATGAACGTAAGTAGGAGTTCAGGATCACTTCTTGGTCATTACTAGATGACGACCGTTCCGCTGCTTCTCTTCTCGCTCTCATTTGCGTATGTTAGCCACCATATATGCTTAGTGCCTGCTGCAGTTCCACCTCATTATACCATCTTTTCCTATAAGCTTAAATAGTCTTGATCTCGCGGGTGTGAGATTGCTGAGTCCTCATGACTCACAGATTCTACCAAAACAGTTGCAGGTGCCGACGATGCCAGTGCAGGTGATGAAACCGAGCTCAAGTGGGAGTTCGACGAGGAACGTGGTCGTTACTATGTGTCTTTTCCTGATGATCAGTAGTGGAGCCCAGTTGGGACGATTGGGGATCTAGCATTTGGGGTTATCTTATTTTCTTTTGGATTTGACCGTAGTCGGTCTATGTGTGGATTTTGGATGATATGTGAATTATATTTATGTATTGTGTGAAGTGGCGATTGTAAGCCAACTCTCGTTATCCCATTCTTGTTCATTACATGGGATTGTGTGCAGATGACCCTTCTTGCGACAAAACCACAATGCGGTTATGCCTCTAAGTCGTGCCTCGACACGTGGGAGATATAGCCGCATCGTGGGCGTTACAATATCTCTCCGTGTACCTTTGTTTATAAAACCGTATGACCGGATTGCCTTGTTTGCCGTAAAACTTTGCCCTTGTAAAGGCTTTATAAAGTAGGACAAACACTCCCCAGCTACTGGCCGAGGAGGTTGAAGCCGATGGTCAGTCAACAAAGTTTTGTACAATGCGGATCTGAGCATTAATGATGTAAAGTACTTGGATACATAGAATCATTACACATAAAAATTGCGAGTAAAATCCATTTACTGCATTCCATCACTACAGGAAACAGCTATTTTGCCGTCTGCCATGGCGGACGGCAAAGGCTCGAAAGGCGGACGGCAAAGACCTTTGCCGTCAGCCGCGGACGGCAAAAGGCTCCGACAAAGAAGGCTACGGTAAACAGCTGCTTTGCCGTCTGCTTCCTGGCGGCGGACGGCAAAGGCTCTTTGCCGTCTGCGGCGGACGGCAATAATTGCGATGTCAGTCCGTTAAGTGGCTAACGGCAGACCTTTGCCGTCCGCCTTATGATGTCATCTACACGTCACTAGATGGCAGGTTCTTTGCCGTCTGCCACTGATGGTAAAGTGCAGGTTCTTTGCCGTCTGCCACGGACGGCAAAGTCTTTGCCGTCTGCCACTGTAGGCAAACTGACCAAATGGGTCAGCTCCCAGGAAGCACAGTTGGCTGCCACGTGGCTTCTTTGCCGTCCGCGGCAGACGGCAAAGAGCTCTTTGTCGTCGGTGGCAGACGGCAAAGAGCCTGCATATTGTCTGTTTTTCTGTTTTTTATTAAATCCCACAATTTGCAGCACATATCACATATATAAGTTTCATATCCAGCACATATCCAACACATATCTAGCACATAAGTTTCATATCACATATCACATCAGTTTCATCCATACACATTGTTCATACATAAGGAAGTTCCATCCATACACATTGTTCCATCCATATATATTACAATGCAAAGTGTCATGAAGATAGCAAGCTAGATACAATGCAAAGTTTCATCAAAGGAAAAGCAAGCACTCCATCATAGCAAGCTAGCTTCCATCAAGTGAATGAAATCTGCAAAATGGTAAATAAGAAAGTTAGAAATAGGTGACTAGAACAAGAAGAAGACTAGAACAAGAAGTATATGTCATTTATGAGCTAACTTAGGTGAAATGGATCATATATGAGCTAACTAAGGTGAAATGGGTTGTTTATGAGCTAACTTAGTTGAAATGGATCATTTATGAGCTAACTTAGTTGAAATGGGTCGTTTATGAGCTAACTAAGGTGAAGGGCATCGTTTTTGAGCTAAGTAAGGTGAAATGGGTCATTTTGGAGCTAACCTAGGTGAAATGGGTCATTTTAAAGCTAACGTAGGTAAAATGGATCATTTAGGAGCTCATCTACGTAAAATGGATCATTTTAGAGCTAATTTAGTTGAAATGGATCTTTTTGAGCTAACTTAGGTGAAATGGATCATTTAAGAGCTAATTTAGGTGAAATGGATCATTTTTTAGCTCACTTAGGTCAAATGGATCGTTTATGAGCTAAATTAGTTGAAATGGATCGTTTATGAGATAACCTAGGTAAGATGGGTCATTTTGGAGTTAACCTAGGTGAAATGGGCCATTTTAAAGCTAACGTAGGTAAAATGGATCATTTAGGAGCTAATGTAGGTAAAATGGGTCATTTTTGAGCTAACTTGGATGAACTGCATCATTTATAAGCTAACCTAGGTAAAATGGGTCATTTTGGAGGAAAATAAGCTAACTCTAGGTCATTATGGTAAGCATATTGGAGGAAATAAAGCTAAGTCTAGGTCTTTATGCATTTGTTAAGCAAAACACTAGAGAAACTTACCGTGATCAGGGAGGTGTAGGAGCGGGGTGGCTAGTGCCGCTACCTGGAGAAGGATCGTGCGATGCGTTTCTGGAGTTAAGCTGAAACAAAGATCATTTCCAATGTCTCGTTAGCATTACGACACTCAAATGTTAAGACTACCAAGTAATGTCCATTCAAACTAAACTCACCGTGCTCCCAGGAGCAATCACTGGCATCGGCGGAGCGGGCTGACCGGACTTCTCGCACACAGACTGCACATTTGGTTTTCAGAACAGAGTCATACTAGTTAGTAATGAGACTCAAATGTTAAGACTAGCAAGTAATCTGCAGAAGAAACTTACCACAAGGAGCTCGTACATGGCCCTTGCCTGCATGTCATTCCGTGCCCTCTCCTCCTCCATCATCTTTCTCGTCCTCTCCTCCATCTCCCGCTGCCTCTCCGCCGCCTCCGCCAGAAGTTTCTCCGTTCTATCTCTCTCAGTCTGTATAGCAGCCTGCAACACCACTCACATGACCATTTGTAATCATTGATGGAAGCGCACACAATGTAATGGAGAAAGATAACTGAGTACGTATCACTAACCTTGATGGCGAATTGCACTGGCCGTTCACGAGGCCTTATCTCAGGAGAGGAGCTCGACTGGCGCGCCTTGATCTCCAGGAGAGTGCTAGGACAACGGATAAGTCCATCTCCAATGGCTATGGAGCCATGGGACCTCCCGCCACCAGATATCATCACCAGCTCTGGATCAATGGGACCCTGGCTCGGGTTAAAGTCCTCCCCTTTCCTCGCCTTCCCCTCATCTCTATATCTCACGAGCTTGTTGTGGGAGGAGATGTTGGTGAAGTTGTTTGCATCATTGAGGTCAGACTGAGAGAAAGCCTTGACTTTCTTGTAAGAGCCAGTGTGGGCCATGGCATACAGGTCGTACACCTCTGGCACCTTATCCGCCTTATTGTGGCGTGCCTGAAAGAGAGAAACAATGAAAATTAGTAATTAAAGGGCTCAAGCTAGCATGATGAATGAATTGCATGAATCATGAAGCAAACCACATACCCAGTTGCGCCCGAACTGATATAAGTTGGAGCTGCCTTGATGGTGTGGCACACCTTCCATTTGGGCATGTTTGTCCTCGGCCTGGTTGTGGAGGGCTAGCCATTCTTGTGAGCACCACTCATCGACCAACACCTCCCAACAATCCATCCGATCCGCACACCATCTCGGAGGCGCCTAAGTTAGCAAATAGAAACTTGAGCGCTACGGCTAAGAATTACTAAATGAAGGAACTTAAGTAGAAGGCCTTAAGAATTACCTTCATGTACTGCTCCTTACTCAGGAACTTATCGCGGCACGCCGGCTTGGTCTTCTTGATACCACGCAAGGCGTAGTAGTCTCGAATAGCCTGCACCCGAGCCTCGTGCCGTAAGTTCTGGAGTAGGCGCTTGCAGACGTTCTGGATAACATTTGCGTAGTCCTCCTCGTATCCCTCCTCACACCTGTAGAATGTCTGCAATCAAATGAGACAATATTGATTAGTACAATTAATAACTAGCTAGTTGAAGATTTTGAAATGTGTAAAGGAGAAATTACCCAGAACGTCCTGATCACCATGTCTGCCCTCGTGTCGCACACGACACCGTCGATAATGACATCCGGCGGGGCCGGGGCAGCCACGTAGTGCTCCCAGCTCAACCCAAGCTCTGGAAGCCGACCCTCACCAGGCAACGTGACAAACCCCGGGAAGTTTTGCCGGCAAAGAACTCCAAGGACGGAGTTGGGCCGGCGGACACTATGATGGTGGTCCCAACCCGTGCAGCATGACAAGGCCAACGCATTAGTTATTTGAAGAAACGTGAATGCAGAAGGTACAAAAATATTAAATGCACTTACGTACCTCTCCCCATCAGGGAAGATCAACCACCTCTGCTCGCGGGTCGCCGGCACGGACGGGAGCCGTGTAGCACCACGCTGGTAGACGGTGCCACCCTCCTCCTCAAGATCAGTCGGCTCCCCGCCATCATCAGCATGGCCACTCGGCTCCTCTGGCTGATCCGGCCAGGTACCCCATCCGGACGTGTGCTCCTCCGGGGTCTCATGGGCCGAACTCTCGTGGGCCGAAGGCCAGTCGACCCGAGGCTCGTGGGCCCAAGACCCGTGGACCGGAGGCTCGTGGACCGGAGTCCGTGTAGCCTCCTCCTCGGACGAGTCCACCCTAGCAGTCACGTGCTCGGGTGAAACAGCTGGGGGTGGCGGCGAGGAAGGCGCCCTAGCAGTCACCCTACCTCCTCTCCCGCGACCACGTGCCCCACCTCCTCTCTTCCTACCTCGTCCCCTGCTGGGCACCGCGGTGGACGAAGAAGGGCCCGGCGGTGTGGACATACTGTCCAGCAATGCTCGGCGAAGAGGTACGTGTGGAATCGAAGACCTCAGACCACGCGCCGAGGAAGAAGGGGCCTTGGCGCGCTCCCGACCAGCGCCCACCATCTTTCAACACCTGCCATGACAAACAGTAAACGAAATTAGTACAACATAAAAAAAAGACCGACATGAATAATAATATGTGTATCACTTAAGTGTATCATCATCAAGTACAACATTAAAAATTTAGTACCTGACACTACTAATAATCTCGATCAGTATCATCAATAAATGCATAATCATCATCATCACTATAATCAATGACGGGCTCATAGGGTTCAGTGGCATCAACATGTGCAAGGCCACCTTGACGTAATCGGTCAAGCAATGACAGGTCATCCGCAGCAGTAACCTCTTCTTGTTCCGGCTCTTCTTGTTCCTCCTCTGGGGTGATGTCGGATTCACTGTCACTGTCTACTTCAATGTTTTGGGGTGAAGTATAGCGGTTCTTGAAACGCTTTTTGGAAAGACGTGTCTCTTGGAAGAATTCTCCTTCATATGTGTCTGGGTTAATGTGAGGTTCATAATCCTCTTCCTTTGGGGGAGATAGTCTAGCACGTGGCGGCACTTCATAAACGACATCCCAACCTTTCAGATTTGGATTAGTTTGGCAGGCCCACGATAGATAGAATACTTGGGTCGCCTGTTGAGCCGTAATATAGACATCAGGAACATCTAAATGGGTGCTTTGGTTGATTTCAACTAGCCCTATATGTTCATGAGTCCTTCTAGTCTCCTTCGGCTGAAACCAATAACATTTGAAGACTACGACATTCGGTGGGTTTTCACCATAGAATAGAAGTTCATAAATTGCTTCAACTCTCCCATAATACTCGGTACCTCCTTCGCCGATAGCAGATACACAACAATTTGTAGACTTTCGGTCGGCCATAGATAGCTCTTTGCCATAGGTACGAAAGCGATACCCGTTGATGTCGTATTTGTCAAATGAACGGACCTTATAGTCAAAACCATTAGCGACTTGTCTCAATTCGGCGTCCATAGACTCTGAATTAGCCTACAAGTTTAATATGAAAGGATTGTTGCATTACGCACAAATTAGCGAATGAAACCGGGATAGCCGCCTACAAATTAGCCTACAAGTCTAATAGAAATTACCGTTTGTTTGAACCAAGAGATGAAACCGGGATAGCCGCCTCCTTGCTTTGCGAGAAGCTCATACTCTTCGACAGAATCCTTTTGGATCACCGCTCCATACGAGAATAAGGCGACGTATCGACTGTATGAAATATCCAGGAATAAGAGCAGTTCAAAGGAAATAGAAGTTGCGAAACTATGTACCGAGAACTTACTCGATGTACGGCCGCACTTCTATCAGGTTGTTGAAGATATACAACGAAATGGTCCGCCATTGTTCGTTATCCAAAGATACTGGATTTGAAACACTGGCTGGTGCGAGATTCCCTTTGAATAGGCTGAGGTTGGATCCACCCTTTTTAGGGTCGTCAGCATTGTACCGAGGCTTCGGATTATGCAAATGACGATTTTTGGCTTCGTAGTGTGCTGTCACGAAGTTTGCCGCCTCCTCAGTGATGAATGCCTCAGCCATCGATGCTTCAATTCTACGTTTATTTTTACATTTTTGTCGAAGCGTCTTCTGCATCCTCTCAGTTGGGTAGCACCAACGATTTTGCACGGGCCCCCCCAATCTTGCCTCGGTCGGGAGATGCAAAATCAAATGTTGCATTGGATTAAAGAAGCCCGGTGGAAAGATCTTCTCTAACTTGCAGATCAACTCCGGCGCCAACTCTTCCATTTCTTCTAGCACGCCAGGCGATAGTTCTTTCGCACAAAGAACACGGAAGAAATAGCTGAGTTCTGCCAGTACTAGCCATTCATCCTCAGGGATGAAGCCACGCAACATCACCGGCATTACCCGCTCAATCCATATGTGCCAATCATGACTCTTGAGACCAAATATCTTCAATTTATCAAGACTGGCTCCCCTCTGTAGATTCGCTGCATACCCATCGGGGAACATCAACTGCATTTTCACCCACAAGATAATTTCCCTCATAGCTGGCCTTCCAAGATTGAACCATGCCTTTGGCTTCGTCCAGTTCTGCTTTCCTTTCGGTTCTTTCATGTTTTGTAACGGCCTATCACATAGCGCCTCCAGATCGACTCTAGCCTTAGTATTATCCTTTGACTTCCCATCTATGCCGAACAATGTACCAAAAAGTGCCTCGGCGATATTCTTCTCAGTGTGCATCACGTCGATGTTGTGTGGGCAAAGGAGGTCTTTGAAGTAAGGCAGATCCCATAAGCATGTTTTGTGAGTCCAGGCGTGCTTAGAATTATACCCCTTGAAGTACCCTGGACGCTCGGGATCTGGCTCGAGAGCGTTTAACTGATCCAGGGTCTGTTGGCCTGTCAATGCATGTGGTGCAGAGTTTTTGACAACTCTACCTCTGATGAAGTTCTTCTTGTCTTTCCTGAACTTATGGCGAGGATTCAGGAACTCTCTATGCATGTCGAAGCAAGAAAACTTGCGACCGGCCTGAAGCCAACGAAACTCAAGAGCTCCCTTGCATGTGGGGCACGGGAACCTTCCATGCACACACCAGCCAACGAATAGCGCATACGCCGGCAAGTCATGCGTCGAGTACATGTACCAGACACGCATTATGAAGTTCCGTTTGCTATAGGCATCGTATGTCTTGAACCCATTATCCCAGGCTTCTTGCAATTCGTCCTTAAGCGGTTGCATGTACACATTCATATTTTTCCCCGGATAGTTGGGCCCTGGAATTATCAACGTCAGGAAAATGTTCTTTCTTTGCATAATCTGTCCGGGGGGGAGATTGAGTGGAAAGACAAATACGGGCCAACAACTGTATTGGGCTGCCGTCATACCAAACACACTGAACCCATCCGTGCTGATGCCGACTCGAGGATGCCTCGGATCTGCCGCTTTGTCACCATGTAATTCATCAAACTTTTTCCACGCAACACCATCCGATGTGTGTACAATCATCAGATTCCCATCTGCATCTAGTTCGGTTCTTTTGCCCGTTTTGTGCCATGTCATCTGTCTGGCCGTCTCTTCGACCATGAAAAGACGTTGAAGTCTTGGTACGATTGGCATATACCGAAGAACACTAACGGGGATTTTGGTCTGTGTCTTCTCACCCATACCGTTGTCTACCACAACATACCTGGAAGACTTGCAAATGGGACAATAGTTCAAGTCCGCATAGTCAAGCCTAAACAAGACACATCCTTTCTCACAGGCATGTATCTTATCATAGGGCATCTTCAGTGCACGGAGGATTTTGTCCGACTGGTATAGGTTTGCAGGCATTACATGGCCTTTGGGTAGAAAGCGTCCAAATACTGTCATCATTGCATCGTAGCATTCTCTGCCCAAGTTGAACTGAGCCTTCAGAGCCATTACTTGTGAGATGGCATCCAACTGACAAAGCTCAGTGTGCTCATGGAGCGGACGTTTTGAAGACTCCAACATTTCATTGAAGGCCTTTGCAGATTCCTCCATCTCCTCGTCCGAATCCCGAGCATCATCAAAGTCTTGCACCATGTTTTCCATCCCGGTACCATGCTCGTCGGTGCGACGACGATCCACCTCAGCTCGGTCACGTTGGGCAGACTCACCATGAAATGTCCACACCGTATAATCGGGCGTAAAACCACTCTTCTGCAGGTGTTTGCCCATTTCAGCCTCTGTCCTCTTTTCCCAATTGCCGCACCGTAAACAGGGGCACCAGGTTTTCCTCTGGCCATTTGCAAATGCGGCTCGCACAAACCCCTTGGTTTTTGTGAACCATTAAGTGCTCCATTTGTTCTGACCAGTGTGACCGGTGTACATCCACGCACGATCACTCATCTTGACTTTCAGAGCTACTAGACACACAACAAATATATATATATATAATTCACCATGTATGTATTCATCAGTTGATCTACTTTGTCAATTTTATTACGTCCATGCAACCTACACTCTAATAGGTAATGATAGGTCCTAATCCCACCCGAGTATGTTTAGATTGGGTTCATTTTCCCATGCTATGCTCCGGATCCTACGCAAAATTTCGGCAACACCACCCCGCTGTTCTCCTGATACACGTCTCTACAATAAACAGAGAGGATGTGTACCCGGAGAACAACAGGGGAGGCACTGACGAAATTTATGCGTCGGATCCGGTGCAAAGCATATGGGAAAAAGAACCCAATCTAAACATACTCGGGCTGTCCATGGATAGCGTTGGACAATTCGAAAGAATCAAGGTTATAAATATGCAAATGCATGCATATTTATAACTATGACGCTTTCGAACGGGAGACACATATTGGTTACGCATACTGATGATTCAAGACACATATGTAGCTAGCTATCAAGTTTCATCGGAATAGATCAAATAATTAATGGGGGAGGAGGACATGTCATTTGTGCTCACCCACGAACGAAGGGGCAGAGCTCGTCAAACGCACGGCGAGGTCGTCGAACACCAAACCTCGCAGCGATGAAACAACTGCACATTTAAAACTACCCGATCAACACAATTATATATGATGTTTTTCATAACAAAATCGAAAGATATATGACCTAACTAATAATTCACAAATATATTCCGTCGGCTTCTGGAAGGCCAAAGAACACCTTTTCGGGAGGTGTCGGGGGTCGGGGTGTCGTGTCGGTCTCGGGGTGCCGTGTCGGGGTCGGGGTCGGGGTCTCGGGTCGGGGTGTCGGGTCGGGGTCGGTGGTGCCGTGTCGGTGTCGGGGTCGGGGTGTCGGGTCAGGCTCGGGGTCGGGGTGTCGGGGTCGGGGTCCGGGTCGGGGTATCGTGGTCGGGGTCTCGGGGTCAGGGGTGCCGGGTCGGGGTCGGGGTGCCGTGTCGGTGTCGGGGTCGGGGTGTCGGGTCAGGCTCGGGGTCGGGGTGTCTTGTCGGGGTGCCGGGTCGGGGTCGGGGTGCCGTGTCGGTGTCGGGGTCGGGGTGTCGGGTCAGGCTCGGGGTCGGGGTGTCGGGTCGGGGTGCCGGGTCGGGGTGTCGGGTCGGGGTGTCGGGTCGGGGTGCCGTCTCAGGGTCGGGGTGTCGGGTCGGGGTGCCGGGTCGGGGTCGGGGTGCCGTGTCGGTGTCGGGGTAAGGGTGGGTGTGGTGTCAGGGTGTCGGTGTCGGGATGTCGTGTCGGTGTCGGGGTCGGGGTGTCGGGTCGGGGTGCCGGGTCGGGGTCGGGGTGCCATGTCGGTGTCAGGGTCGGGGTGTCGGGTCAGGCTCGGGGTCGGGGTGTCGGGGTCGGGGTCGGGGTGTCGGGGTCGGGGTCGGGGTCGGGGTGCCGTGTCAGGCTCGGGGTCGGGGTGTCGGGGTCGGGGTCTAGGGGTCGGGGTGTCGTGTCGGGGTGCCGGGTCGGGGTCGGGGTGCCGTGTCGGGTCGGGGTTTTTTCCTCTTTTTTCCTTTTCTTCTTCTTCCTATTCTTCCTCTTCTTCTTTTTTCTTCTCCTCCTCCTCTTCTTCTTCTTCCTTTCCTTTTTCCTCTTCTTCTTCTCCTCCTCTCCTCTTTTTTCTTCTTCCTCTTCATCTTCTTCTTTTTTCTTCTCCTCCTCCTCTTCTTCTTCTTCCTTTCCTTTTTCCTCTTCTTCTTCTCCTCCTCTCCTCTTTTTTCTTCTTCTTCTTCCTCTTCTTCTTTTTTCTTCTCCTCCTCCTCTTCTTCTTCTTCCTTTCCTTTTTCCTCTTCTTCTTCTCCTCCTCTCCTCTTTTTCTCTGCTTCTTCTTCCTCTTCTTCTTTTTTCTTCTCCTCCTCCTCTTCTTCTTCTTCCTTTCCTTTTTCCTCTTCTTCTTCTCCTCCTCTCCTCTTTTTCTCTTCTTCTTCTTCTTTCCTCAAACTAAACTAAGCCTACAACTAAACCTAAACCTAAAACTAAACCTAAAACTACAACTAAAACTAAATCTAAACTAAAACTAAAAAGGAAAAAAAACAGAAAAAAAACAGAAAAAAAAACTGAAAAATGGGGGGCTCACCTGGGGGGTGGAGGAGGCCGGTGGAGGAGGGGACGGGGCGGTGGAGGAGGCGGCCTGGGGCGGCGGGGGGCCGGGCCTGGGGCGGCAGGGGGCGGGCCTGGGGCGGTGGGGGGGCGGGCCTGGTGCGGCGGGGGGCCGGGCCCGGGCGGTGGGGCGCGGGGCGGCGCGGGGCCGGGGCGGTGAGGGCGACGGGGCCCCGGGGCGGCGGGGGCGACGGGGCAGCGGCGGCGCGCGGCGGGCGGCGGGCGGCGGCGTGGGAGGAGAGAAACGGCGAGGGAGAGGGAAGAAGTGAGTAACGGGCGGGGGGTACGGGCCGTTAGGTAGTAGGCTCTTTGCCGTCCGCCCCCCTTTGCCGTCCGCTTTTTTGCCTCTTTGCCGTCTGCTAGCGGACGGCAAAGAGGTGGCCCGTTAAGTTTTTCAAAAACGGGCGGGGGGTGGGGGCCACCTCACTCTTTGCCGTCCGCCAGCGGACGACAAAGATTCTTTGCCGTCCGCTGGCCGACGGCAAAGAGCTGGCAGACGGCAAAGAGCTTCTTTGCCGTCTGCCCTTTCTTTGCCGTCTGCTTTTGGGTAGCTGATGGCAAAGAGCTTCTTTGCCGTCAGCTAGCAGACGGCAAAGAGCTGGCAGATGGCAAATTAGCTGATTCCAGTAGTGCATCTTTTAAACCCCTTGGGGCCTACCTTGGCAAGCTCGGATTTCGACCATCTCTAAGCTCTTTTAAGAGATCTTTATTCTCTTTCCGAGAAGTTTGTGTTAAACACAACAAAATTTTCTGTCAAACGGACTTCGATCCTTAATTCGGCCACCCGTGCCCACATTAAGGCTCGGGGGCTACTGGGCTTTGCGCTCATTATTTACAAATATTAAAGGGGCATATCGATCCCCTGATCTGGTGTTTCCACCCGACCAGTGGCTCAAGGGCTACTGCATTGCCTGTTCAATGCAGAAAATTCAAAGTGCTTAGTGTTCGGCATAACCGAACTGTGACAAGTACGTCTTCGGACGACAATAAGTACCATATGGGAATTATCCGGCATCAACCTGATATATCACGACGACTTCTCACGACCCTCTCTCAGGGGCCCGTCCGCCGATCACTATTACCTCTAATATATTACACTGCGTTTCTATTCCTATGTATGCTGCCGAGCTAGGAGTTGATCCTCAGGCCGATTTCACGACCTGATTCTCAGAAGCTACTAGGATCAGCGGTTTCATATTTTCCTTCAAGTGCATCTCGGATTTTAGGCCAACAGACACCTTGAGGGCTACTGGTAATACATGGTGACAGCAAATAAATTTACACGCATTGGAAATAAAATCCGTAAACAATCAGCCCAAGCCCGAGTTGGTGCATCACCTCGGAAGTAGTCCGGCATAAAGCTCGGATACAAGTGGCTGGCTCTATAGAGGGCATTTCCGGCATTAAGCTCGGCTAACTTCCTTTAAACTTCTTCAAGCCAAGGTGATCTATGACACCTCACATACAGTCCGGCGTTGGAGCTCGGATACAGTCCGGCGTTGGTGCTCGGCTGCAAAAAGATACCTCGAAATGCAGTCCGGCGTTGGAGCTCGGATGCAAGAGGACACCGCCGCCCAGGGACAAGTTCGAACCCGAGGTGGGCGTAAAAATAACAAGGCATTGATAAAAGCCGACAACTTAAAGGGGCTCCTCAGATACCCAACATATAAAACCTTCGGATTTACTTCGGCGATACTCAAGATCGAAGATAAGAAGATTTGTTGAACCAGTTTTCAAGACCGACGACCGAAGATGAAGAATAGTTCAGAAGAATCGAGGAACATCCCCAACTTGAAGACCGGTTCAGGGGGCTACTGACGGTGTCCTGGACTAGGGGGTACTCACCACGTCGTCTCCCGATCAGTTAGATTGGGCCGAGGACTTCGATGGCCGTATACTCATGGGCCAGTTCGGACAGCCGATGACATGCATGAGGAAGATTCCACAAGACTTGGTGATCAAGACAAGGACTCCTCTCCACCAACGTATTCGACTAGGACTCTTGTTATCCTAGGCCTCTGGTGCATTATATAAGCCAAGGACAGGCTAGTCGAGAGATTATTATGACATTACTCATCATACCCTTAGGTCTTAGACCACAACATATGATCTCGAGGTAGATCAACTCTTGTAACAGTCATATTCATCAAGATCAATCAAGCAGGAAGTAGGGTATTACCTCCATTAACAAGGCCCAAACCTGGGTAAACATCGTGTCCCCTGTCTCCTGTTACCCATCGATCCATGACACATAGCTTGGGACCCCCAACCCGAGATCTGCCGGTTTTGACACCGACAGCACTCTCTTGCATTTGGGCAAATCTCTTCCTCTTCTCACCTTGGGGGTTCGAGATTGTCTTCACAAAAGTTGACCACTAAGGATATATACCATCACCTAGATAGTATCCCTTGTTGTACTGGTGGCCGTTGATCTCAAAGTTGATAGGTGGGGAGTGGCCTTCTGCAAGCCTTGCGAAGACTGGAGAACGCTGCAGCATGTTGATATCATTGTGAGAACCTGCCATGCCGAAGAAAGAATGCCATATCCAAAGATCATGCGAAGCCACCGCTTCTAATATGATAGTGCATGCTTTGACATGCCCCTTGTACTGGCCCTGCCAAGCAAATGGACAGTTCTTCCACTCCCAGTGCATACAATCTATGCTGCCAAGCATGCCTGGAAAGCCTCTAGCTGCGTTGGTCGCCAACAATCTCTCTGTATCAGCGGCAGTTGGCTGCCTCAAGTACTCTGGGCCAAACACCTCGATCACAGCCTGGCAGAACTTGTACATTGACATTAGACATGTTGTCTTACTCATACGCACATACTCATCCACCAGATCGCCTGGAATTCCATATGCAAGCATGCGGATGGCCGCGATGCATTTCGGGTAAGACGAGAATCCAAGCTTGCCAAGGGCATCCGTCTTGCACTCGAAGTATGGGCCATGAGCAACCACTCCCTCTCGGATACGATTGAACACATGCCTTGCCATTCGAAAACGGCAACGGCATTTATCTGGCTTGAAGAGTGGGGTGTTGGAAAAGTAATCGACATAGAGCAGGGCATGGCCACTCTCCCTGTTGCGGTTCAGGTTGGGAGCACGGCCAGGGACTGACCCCCTGTACCGAGGAAACTGTCGTTGAATGTGGTCGTGAACAACCAGTGCAGCCACCACAAGATCTTCATCATCTGACGAAGAATCATCCGATGAACAAAGGAAGTGATGGAAGAAAAAACTCATCTCCACTGTCCATACCTTTGTGGGCAAAATGTCAAACACCTTGCGGTCGTGGTGGCAAAGAGGCCGCGCTGATCGCAGCAGGGGTGGTTGCCGGCCGGCTACTGGCCGCTCTGGAGCTCTCGTCGGAAGCTGCCGCGGCCGCTGTGGTACGTCACCAGCGGTCGTGTCCCCTCTGCCACCGGCAAAGACGGCGACGGCCAAACCTCCTCCGATCGACGGCCAAAACTACGGCGAAAGCTCGGGTGTGTTGGCGGCCATGTCGAGACGTTGTTTGGTATGGACGCCCATGGCCTGCGCAGTGAGGATGTGGCCGGAGAATAGCGGCGGCGCTGGCGGGGGGCGGGGCGGCGAGAGGGGGTGGAGGCGTTGGAAGCGAAGGGACCGCTAGTGTCCCCGACAGGCGGGCCACAGGCGGACAAGGGCGTGCGGCGAGCCCGTCCACGCGATGTCCGTTTGACCCCAAACTCAGCACAAGTTTGGGCCGGGGATGGGTCGAAAACGGACGGAATCCAGACATTTGTCCATTTCGGGCCGCGCTATTCGTCCGTTCTACCCCAAACGGACACACCCGGACAAGATGGGGTCGCGCGGTGGAGTTGGCCTCATCACGTAGCTAGTTGGGCGTCTGGTGGTGCGACTACGAGCATTTCAGGTGCAAGCAGTGCATTTGGCGGAACAAAACCAGTGAAACACAACAATTCCCCGGTCAGTATACTTGGCCGGAGAGGATGGTTAAATGGAGGCAGCTTTAGAGTATCTATAACCACGGATAGCTAATATGGGTTGCTAAAAGCCCGCTGAAGCGGCCAGCCTTGTTCACGGACAGTGACTGGTCATACCCTAAATTGCACCTCCAACAACGCTAGCGGCAGATGAATTGGAAGTGGCGGCGACGGAGGAAAGAAAGGGGAAGAAATAGGGTGAGCTAGGGTTGGGCTGCCACCGTCTGGCTCAAATAGACAAACTTGGTTCCTCACTTCCTCGGGCACCATGCCAGAGCAGCGTCATGTGACACCATAAATGAGTTCTTACCGAGGAACGAAGGAGGCGCCCGTCGGACCACTGGTTTACGTGGTTGGCCACGTGGGCCCCATCGGTCAGTCCTACATGCGGGCACATCCAGGCATTCCCATATCTGCCTCGTATATGGGCCAGGTATGGGGAGTGCCCGTTGGCTCGAGCGTTTGGGACGGATTTGCCATGTCCGGTTGGGTGGCAAATTCGCATCCGGGCACTGACGGGGCAGTCTGCCCAGACATTTGGGGCGAATTTTGGGGCTCCAGTTGTAGATGATCTTATAGACTTGGGCACCTCCAACGGGATCATCCATTATTTTCCCTACATGTTTAGACTGGACCATCTGAACCGAAAACACAATCCAAGATGTTTTTCAATTTTATCGAGACAATATGAACTATCCAACATCAAGTCCATTACCATATGCGCTGGAGGAGTAGGCGAGTCCGGAATGCCCACGATGCTGGCTCAACAACCCGGCTCGACCCAAATATACCGACCAGACCTCGAGAGGATATGGGGCACCGGACATCCTTGCCAGGAGGTGGGTTGGCCACATCATAGCGTATTACACCGAATCAGCCATTCATGCCTAGGCATCAGTTGGGGATCGTGTCAACTTGGGAGACATGGAAACACGCGATACACTGCATGACATAGTCCCGATGGACGCGGTCTCACAAACCCACCTTTAGCTCGCCCCGAGCCATGTAACCCTAGCTCGTCCACATATATAAAAGGGCATGTACAATTGTGCTATCTTAGGAGTGCCACGTAGGATAAATGATGAGGTGGAGGAGAGAGAACTCATAAAAAAGGTTGTCTTCTCTTAACTGATCTTTTAGCACAATATGTCTCACTATGTTTTTAGGACTTGCTAGTTATTGAAGATAAGGCTAAGAGATGACCTATTGTAGAGTCTCTGTTTTTGTCATCACTAAATTACATGCAAAACTTAAGATAAGACTATCTTATCAACTATTGTACATACCCTAAGGCGCTAGGGTCCTCTCGAGAGGGATCTGACACTTTTTAGAGCCATATTGCTATAATGATCATGTAAAGTTGATAACAATGGAGATCACATCTATAGTCATGTAATGAAAAATGAATGATAGCAGTACATGACAATATGATTGAAATGGCTAGAAAAATGCCATCAATGGTTAGTATAGTGGTTGTTTTGACAATATCTTTGGCTTATGGATATAAGAATAGTAGGAAGTACCCCCATATAATTGAATGTACCAATGAACTATGCACCATGTCTCAATATGAGAGTGGGGAACGCTGAGTACATAGGAGGTTACCAATAAAATAGTTTATGTGGAAACATAAAACATAAGAACTCGCATAGAATAGCAAGTCAAGTATATTAAGAAGGAAGGGTGGTAGGAATTAACCATGGCACAAGGGGCCACACGAGAGACAATATTGTAGCCGTCAACTAGAGTTCCCAATTTTGTTTTATTCACATGAAAAAATGACAATGGTTTAATTGGCCATTAATATATTATCATGTTTTTGCATAAGATGAGCCAAATCATAACGTGATATTCTTATCAAGTCAAATTTATCACAACCATGCAAGCCTAAATATATTACTAATATAACAAAATATCCTGAATCTCTTTCTCTCCCCTAATCCTTGGTGGCTAGGGCAAATCTTCCCTCCAGGCTTCGTCAGCGAGCCCATGGACTCGCCTTCCCCTTGCCTGTCGCTCCGGGGCCGGTGTCGGGGAGGGGAATCTTAATGCCTCCACTCTGGTTTGTTGTTTAGGTTAGGGTTTTGTAGTGCTCGCATGTGTGGCCCTTAGGTGGATGACGATGCTTCTTCTTCTTTGAGTTTGTCTTCCGGGCTTCGATTCTCCTTGACTTTGTCCGTCTGGACATAGTCGACGTAGCTCCAAGGTAGATTCCTACTATCACCATGCGGTGATGAGGTTAGGGTTTCCCATCATGTGACAAGATTTGGTGTCAAATACTTCAGATCTATTCGAGGCTTCAACGACGATGACTGCGACTGCAGTTTGCTGGTCCTAGGGGCACGTGCGAGAAGACTTCCCGGCTATCATCGGCAAGGTCAAACTGGCTCCGATAGGGGAGCAGCAACGGCGACCCGTCAGCGGTTCGTTCTGGCTGCAGTAATGGTCGTTCGGTGCTCTGCGAATCTTGATGTAACTTTTATTATGTTTGAGGTGTTTTGTACTTCCGGTGAACTTCGATAATACATCTAGATCATTTTTGCAAAAAAAATGTTCAAGATAATAATAAATAAGCTACCATGCGTGCAGGACAAACGATCTGCTTGGATGGATAAAATAGAACGGCAGCGTCCGAAATCGAAGTGTTGCGACGACAGAGAAAAGAAATCACACCTATAAAAATCTGTCGAAAGAAAGTACTTACTTTTTTCCCTCTCGTTAGGGCTCCCTCATCTCGGTGCCCGCGCCGCCATTGAGATCGCTACCTCGCGCCGCCTCTCTCCCCTCTCCCCGATGTTCGGGCTGACTAAGGGGCGACCTTGTGTCGCTATCCGACCTTGACTCGGTACAGGGGTAGGGTTTTTCGTGAGGGCCCGTCTCTCTCTAGGGCTTTTCCTAGGGTTATGATGGCGAACCCATCTTCATCAAGATCGTAGGAGGAGAAGGAACTGGACAAACTGATGGCAGAGTTAGGAATTGCGGAGGAGTAGTTTGATGATCTGGTGTTTGAGGAAGTGGTGCCAGCCTCGGCCGTCAGCCCCCGGTGGTTAGAGATTGGAAAAATTCACACATCAAAGGAATATGGTGACTTTTGGTTCTACAAAAATATTAGAAGCGCATGGGATCTAGCCCAAATAGTCAAGTTTAGATCGTTAGGGGATAATCTGTATACTATGCAATTCTCATGGTCGGGAGACTGGAACAAGGTTATGGAGGGAGGTCCGTGGGCCTTCAGAGGACAGCCGGTGGTGCTTGCAACTTATGATGGATTTACTAAACCCTCGTTGATTGACCTGAACTGTTTCAAGATCTGGATCCAGATACCTGATCTCCCGGATGGATATGGACCTGCGGTGAAACCGTTGGCAGCAAAGGTGGGTGTGGGTTGTGAGGAAGAAGATGACCCGGGTGACTATGCGGTAACTTCTACAGGGCTAGGGTAACCCTGGATGTGAGGAAACCTCTAAAGAATTATGTTTCGATTGTGAAGCAGAGAGAGAGACAGATTTTCAAGGTTAAATATGAACATGGGATGGTGTTCATGCCCCTTCAGCACTGATTTTCAAGGAGTTAAGAGCCTCCTGGAGTATGAGGGGTGCTCCTAGAGGCGGTGGCCGTAGTCAGGATGCTAGTGAACCCGTTGCTAAAGGCAACGCTTTTGCATCAGATATGGAGCTTGATAAACTCTCTGGGAAGGGCATACAGTTGATCGAGACAAGCAAGAAGAGGGGGTGGATGCTAAAGTTAAATCTGGGCAGGTTGCCCCCCACAATGCTACATCTTTACCGGGCGGGGGGGGGGGGGCTGTTTCCCAAAGCCCCCCACCGAAGAAAGATCCCAAGAGATCGAGAATGGGTAGTAACAACACTGCTTTGAATGCAACCGGCCAGTGCTCAAAATTCTTGTTCAAATTTGGCGGGCTCCCAGGGGGAGCGCCGCCATGACCAATGAATCTCATGACTTGGAATTGCCAGGGAGGAGGGAATTCCCGGACAGTTCGTGAGTTAGTGACGCTTGTACAGTCGCATTCCCCCATGATGGTCTTTTTGTGTGAAACCAGAGGGAAGGAGGAGAGGATGAGGAGATTGAGAGGCCGGTTGGGACTAAAAGGCTTCGAAGGTGTGGATAGTAATGGACTTCGTGGAGGTCTTGCCTTGTTTTGGCATGAGAGTTGGGTGGTCATGTTCAGGATAAAGATGATCGATTCATAGATGCTATTGTTCGTGTGCATCCAGATGCTGAACAATGGAGACTTACTTTTGTTTATGGTGAGCCGCAGGTGGAGAATCGACATCTCATGTGGCAGAAGTTGCAGTCCCTATACTCATCATCGGATCTACCTTGGTTGGTGATCAGTGATTTTACTGAAGGCCTCTGGGATTTCGAGCATATGTCAGCCACACCCAGACCGGTGCCTCAGATGGTTGCTTTCCGAGATACACTTGAAGTATGTCAGCTAGTGGATATTGGCTTCTCGGGGGTGCCTTTCACATATGACAACAAGTGGAGTGGTACAGCGACTATACGAGGCCGTCTGGATCGAGCGGTGGCTTCAAATGCATGGTGTAATATGTTTGCTTTTTCCTCAGTAACTCATGTGGTGTCGCCCTGCGCCGACCATATAGTTCTGCTCCTGAAAGGTACGCCGGGCACAGGCCCGAGTGGTGGCCGTTCGAGCCAATATGAAATATTCTAGGAAAGGAGTGGCGAGCTTCCAGAAATAGTACAGAGAGCCTGGGAGTCGTCTGGTTCTGTCGACAACCTCGAACATCTACAGTCTGCGTTGAAGAAAACCATGTCTACTCTTGGTTTGTGGAGCAGGAAGAAGTTTGGAAGCGTTACGCGTGAGCTCGCGAAGTCCCGATCGCAGCTAGAAGAGTTAATGAACATGAACGCTGATCAACAGGATATAAGGAGAGTGATAGACAAGATGAATGAACTATTATATCAGGAAGAGATGTTATGGTTGCAAAGGTCAAGGATAACTTGGTTAAAAGAAGGCGATAGGAACACGAAATACTTCCAAAGTAAGGCAATTTGGAGGGCTCGAAAGAATAAAATCCGGAAACTTGTCGATGACAATGGGATAGCCCATTCTGATGTGGACACAATGAAAATTATTACTTTCAATCCATTTTTTCGGCTGATCCGAACCTTGACTATTCTCCTGTACTGAATCTTTTTGATAGCGGATGAGGATAATGACAAATTATGTGAACCTTTCAGCGACAAGGAGATAGCGGACTCTCTTTTTCAGAACGGGCCGCTGAAGGCTCCGGGGTCGGACGGTTTTCCAGCCTGATTTTTTCAGAGCAATTGGAGTACGCTCCGAGACAGCCTCACAAAGTCAGTCTAGGATTTGTTTTACATCAGGGGTAATGCCATAGGAGGTTAACTCAACTTCCATTGTTCTCATTCCCAAAACCCCTAATCCTACGAAGTTGACTGAGTTTAGACCTATAAGCCTATGTAACGTCGTTTATAAGGTTATCTCTAAGTGTTTGGTTAACTGTTTGCGACCATTACAGGATGGCATTATATCACAGGAACAAAGCGCCTTTATCTCGGGGAGGATGATAACAGATAATGCACTCATTGCCTTTGAGTGCACCCATCATATTAAACAGGAAAAGGACCCTACTAAGAGCTTTTGTGCTTAGAAATTGGACCTGTCAAAAGCATATGATCGAGTGGATTGGGCATTCTTGAAGCAAATGATGCAGAAGTTGGGTTTCTCTCATCGATTGGTGGACTGGATAATGGCATGTCTTGTTGGGGAACGTAGTATTTCAAAAATTTCCTACGATCACGCAAGACCTATCTAGGAGAAGCATAGAAACGAGCGGGGAGAGTGTGTCCATGTACCCTCGTAGACCGAAAGCGGAAGCGTTTAGTAAAGCGGTTGATGTAGTCGAACGTCTTCACGATCCAACCAATCCAAGTACCGAGCGTACGGCACCTCTGTGTTCAGCACACGTTCAGCGCGATGAGGTCCGTCGAGTCTTGATCCATTTGAGGCCGAGGGAGAGTTCCGTCAGCACGACGGCGTGGCGACGGTGATGATGATGTTACCGGCGCAGGGCTTTGCCTAAGCACTACGACGATATAACCGAGGTGTGTAACTGTGGAGGAGGGCACCGCACACGGCTAAGAGAAGACTTAGTGTGTCTATGGGGTGCCCCCTGCGCACATATATAAAGGAGGGAGGGAGAGAGGCCGGCCCTCCTAGGGGCGAGCCAAGTGTATGGAGTCCTACTAGGACTCCCAAGTCCTAGTAGGATTCCCTTTCCTTTTCGGAGTGAGAAAGAAGGAAAGGAGGGAGAAGGAAAGGGGGGTCGCGCCCCCTGAGGGAGTCCTGGACTAAGGGTTCCTCGGGCGTCCGGCCTGTTAGCCATGGGCCGGACTGATGGGCTGTGAAGATACGAAGACCGAAGACTGCACCCGTGTCCGGATAGGACTCACCTTGGCATGGAAGGCAAGCTTGGCGACCAAATATGTAGATTCCTTTCTTTGTAACCGACCCTGTGTAACCCTAGATCCTCCCGGTGTCTATATAAACCGGAGGACTTTGTCCGGAGAGGATACATTCATTACCATAGTCATACAGGCTAGGCTTTTAGGGTTTAGCCATTACGATCTCGTGGTAGATCAACTCTTGTAAAACTCATATTCATCAAGATCAATCAAGCAGGAAGTAGGGTATTACCTCCATAGAGAGGGCCCGAACCTGGGTAAACATCGTGTTACCATCGACCTTAGACGCATCGGGACCCCCTACCCGAGATCCGCCGGTTTTGACACCGACATTGGTGCTTTCATTGAGAGTTCCACTGTGACGTCGATGACCGGATCGATGGCTCGCCTTGTTCTCAAGGACAATATCACCGCCGGAGGAGCACTGGCCCCAGACCAAACCCTCCGGCTGGGCGGCTTTACCATGACCGCCCGTTCGGTCGCGGAGCCGACGATGACCTCCCGAGTCATCAAAAATCCCTTTCGTATCGACTCCGAACACTCCAAGAAGATGGATCCAACGGAGCTTTCGTCTTTAAACGAGCTCCTACATCGCATCGCCGCCCTGGGGGTCGCTACAGACTACGATCAAATTGGGCTTAAACCCGATCAGAGAGAAATCAAATCTCCACCGATCACCCACCAGATACCGGTAGTGGAGGAGCAAGACGACAACTCTTTCTCCATACTAAGGACGGACTATGTCTGGATCTCCAATTTTGAAGAGCCGGACACCCACCTGCGAGGAGATGCATCCTGCCCTCCGAACATAGAATCGGACGACGGGCCTAAGAAATTAGTGGATATCCCGGAGCCCGATCTATTAAGTTCGGAAGACCTTCAAACTCCGGATCCAAAATTGGGTCAGGGTTCAGATTTAAATCCACCCACCCACCCAAATATAAGCGCTCTCATGAGCATACAACAGCAGTCTCAGGAAACGGTCCACCACTTCTGGGCCAGAATCCTTCTTGTCAAAGACAAGATTAAAGATTGCCGCGGCGAGGAAGCGATCTCAGCGTTCCGCAACAATTGCATGGACGAAGGAATCCTCAACGCCATCAGCCGCCGTCACATACTACACTTCGCTAACTTGGCAACTATCGTACAGACGTACAGCGCAATGGAAAGCGCCTGGAAAACTCAGGCAGTCCGTTGGGAACCATCGGTCCCCACTCAACCCCTCGTTCAGGCTAAAAGGGCGCACCCTTATAACACGCCCGGTTCAATAGCAAAGAAATATAAGTCTAGCACGGGGCACAGAACCGTTCTGGAAGGATGGTTCGATGGGCCATGAAAAATACACGCAACACCGGATAACATACCAACACATAGCCTTAGAGCATGTTGGATACTCCGGCAAGTGGCCAAGAGCGGCGAGGATATCGTCACCAAGAATACCCCAGAACAACACTCCCCAGAAGATGATGACCCCAAAGTACTGACGGTCTTCGAGACATTCGCCTCAAACAATAAGCGTAAAAGGGCACTCCGCGGACTCACCGAAGTCTGTCAAATAGCAGCAATAAACCCTTGGAACGACACGGCTGTAACTTTTAATGCCAGTGACAAACCAAAATAAAGGACAGTCCGAGCACCAGCCGCCTTGGTCCTCAGTCCAATCATGGACGGCTTTCGGCTCACCATGGTTCTCATGGATGGCGGCAGCGGACTAAACCTCATCTATGAAGATACACTCCACAAAATGGAAATCGACAGGAACCGCATTGAGCAAAGCAGCACGACCTTCTAAGGAATCATTCCCAGTCGGGAGGCGCGGTGTGAGGGAAAAATAACACCCGACGTGGTATTCGGCACGCCGGAAATTATCGTCCGAAGAAATAACCTTCCAAGTGCCCCCTTTCAATAGCGGATATCACGCCCTCTTGGGGCGAGAGGCATTTACATGCTTCCAAGCTGTACCTCATTACGGGTACATGAAGCTTAAGATGCCCGGGCCCAACGGAATAATCACTCTCGCCAGTGATCCGGACATAGCACTCCGCGCCGAAAATAAAACCGCATCCCTGGCCCTTGAGGCATTATTTGAAGCCCTCGCGGCCGAAGAATTAACCGCACTGCGCTCCACGGTGGACAGGGACGATGTGATCTTAGACAAACGCCCCAAATCTACCTCCTTCAAGCCAGCGGAGGAAATAGTCAAATTCCATGTCCATCCAACAGACCCCAAGAAGGCAGCATCTATTGGGGCACAACTAGACCCAACGGTCGACGCCGCGCTACGGCATTTCCTTCGCGAAAACTGGGATATATTCGCCTGGCACCCTTCTGACATGCCAGGAATCCCGCGCAAGCTGGCTGAACACAGCCTCAACATATTAAAGGGATATAAACCGGTCAAACAAACACTGCGCCGCTTTTCCGAACCCAAACGCCAATCCATGGGAGAGGAGCTAGCCAAGCTAATCGAAGTCGGATTCATTAGAGAAATAAAACATCCAGACTGGCTGGCAAACCTGGTGATTGTACCAAAGAAGGATAAATCCTGGCACCTGTGCGTCGATTTTAAAGACCTCAATAAGGCTTGCCCTAAGGATCCCTTCCCCCTCCCCCGCATTGATCAATTCATTGATGCTACCGCAGGACACGACTCACTGTGTTTCCTCGACGCGTATTCCGGATACCATCAAATCAAAATGAAGGAGTCGGATCAAGCTGCAACAGCATTGATCACCCCATATGGGCCATTCTGCTTCAACACCATGCCCTTTGGGCTCAAGAACGCCGGCGCCACCTACCAACGCATGATCCAAACATGCCTGGAGAAACAGATCGGAAAGACAGTTGAAGCCTATGTGGACGACGTCGTAATCAAGACAAGGCACGTCGAAACACTAATAGACGACTTACGTCTCACATTTGACAACCTCCGCGCATATGACATTAAGCTCAATCCGGAAAATTGTATTTTTGGCGTCCCCGCAGGAAATCTGTTGGGTTTCATCGTCTCCAATAGAGGAATTGAAGCAAACCTAGCCAAAATCCGAGCTCTATCACAATTGGCTACGCCAACAGACCTTAAACAAGTTCAAAAGCTTACGGGTTGCATAGCAGCTCTAAGCCGCTTCATCTCCATATTGGGAGAAAAGGCACTGCCACTCTATCGCCTCCTACGGCAAACTGATCACTTCGAGTGGACGGACGCGGCAACAGCCGGACTAGAAGAAATAAAAACACTTCTGGCAAGCAACCCAATCATGGTCGCACCAAACATCGGCGAACCCATGTTGCTATACATATCGGCAACACATCAAGTGGTGAGCGCCGTGCTCGTCGTTGAACGAGAACAGGACTGACATAAATTCTCGCTTCAGAAGCAAGTATACTCATATCCACTGTCCTTACACCATGCAAATCCCGGTACCCCCATTATCAAAAGATGGCATATGAAGTCTTCATGGCATCCCGAAAGCTACGACACTACTTCCAGGAGTGTTCGATCACGGTGGCTTCCGAAGTACCACTCAACGACATAATAAACAACTGCGATGCCACGGGCCGGATTGCCAAATGGGCCATTGAGCTCCTTCCATTTGATATTACATACAAACCACGTCGAGCTATTAAATCCCAAGTACTGGCTGACTTCGTCGCCGAATGGACAGAGGCCGAACTCCCTAAAGAGTACGGCACATATTCCAATTGGGTTATGTATTTTGATGGCTCCAAAATGCTGGCAGGGCTAGGAGCGGGCGTCGTTTTAATGTCCCCCACTGGAGACGTCGTTCAGTACGTACTCCAAATACTATATACAGACTCTAATAACGCAGCCGAATACGAGGCCTTATTGCATGGTCTCCGAATGGCTGTCTCCATGGGCATACAACCCTGGAAGTGCGCGGGGACTCAAACCTCGCAATATCTCAAATAAAAATGGAGACTTCGATGCCAAAGATCCGAAGATGGCGGCTTATCGTAATGTCGTCCTAAAAATGTCGGCTCGGTTCGAGGGACTCGAGTTCCATCACGTGGCCCGAGAAAGTAATCAAGCGGCGGACGTTCTTGCTCGTATCGGCGCCAAGCGCGACCCCGTCCCACCTAACATCTTTCTGGAAAGGCTTTTCAAGCCATCCGTGGTGTGGCAGGGGAAAGCGACAACACTAGTCCGGATCTGAACACAACCCAAGATTCCTAACACACCGATATCATCGGAGGCTCAGCCACCGAAATAACACCGTCGGCCCATCTCATTATGGCAGTCATTGCCCCATGGACCGAACCCTTCTGGCCTACCTTAATAGGAAGGAACTTCCTGAGGATCAGAATGAGGCCCGCGGCATTGTCCGGCGTTCGAAGGCCTACAGGGTTCACGACGGAGAGCTCTAGAAGAAAAGCGCTACCGGAGTCCTTCAAAGATGTATCTCCGAGGAGGAGGGGCGGCAGCTCCTGGCTGAGATTCATGCCGGTCTCGGCGGGCACCACGCCGCAGCTCGGGCCCTTGTTAGCAAGGCCTTCCGTACAGGGTTTTATTGGCCGACGGCCCGAGCAGATGCACAGGACCTTGTCCAACGTTGCGTCGGATGCCAACTCTTCGCCAACCAAAGCCATATGCCCCCCACTGCCCTACAAACAATCCCCATCACTTGGCCTTTTGCGGTCTGGAGACTGGATATGGTTGGACCCCTTAAAGGAGGAAGCCATAAGAAAAAATATCTGATGGTCATGGTGGATAAATTCACTAAGTGGATAGAGCCCAAACCAGTTAAAACGGCCGAGTCCGGGCCGGTGATAGAATTTATATCCGGCGTCATACACCATTATGGTGTTCCACACAGCATCATCACTGATAATGGCTCCAACATCACAGCCGACGAAGTGAAAGCCTGGTGCGCTGATCTGGGCATCAAGCTCGATTACGCCTCTGTCTATCATCCGTAGACAAACGGTCAAGTCGAACGGGCCAGCGGTCTTATTATGAGCGGCATCAAACCCAGACTGGTGTGGTCTTTGAAGGAATCAGACAAACATTAGGTTGAGGAGCTTGACTCCGTACTCTGGGGGCTGCGGACCACACCCAATCGCACTACCGGATACACACCTTTTTCCATGGTGTACGGCGCACAGGCTGTGCTATCCTGCGACATTATACATGACTCACCTCGGGTGCGCATGAGAGGCCGAGCTCGATCGGCAGGACAGCCTAGACGCCCTGGAGGAGGAGCGTGACGTTGCAAAATCCCGTTCCGCAATTTATCAACAACAGGCCCGCAGATATCAAAGCAGAGAAGTACGGGCCAAGACTGATAAAATTGGCGAACTCGTTCTACGCTTGCCAGAGAAGAAAAAGGACAAACTCAAGCCCAAATGGGAGGGTCCCTTCATCATTGACGAAGTTCTCACCGGAGGAGCGTACCGCCTGCGTGATGCGTCAGATAATCGCCTCGATCCGAACCCCTGGAACGCGGCCAGACTCCAAAGATTCTATGCCTAAGCGCCGAACTCTTTGTTCGTCTCCTTCTCCCTGCTGTTTCCATAAATACCTTTTTTCTTCTTTCCCTCTCTTTTCATTTTTTCTCTTTAGTCTTACAGCTTTTGTGCGGTTAGACCGTGCACGCCTGACGCACACATCTTTAAAAATGTACGTCCGTTATACCTGGGGGGCTTCTCGATCAGAAGCTTGCTATTATTATTCCCCGAGCATCAAGCTCATTACATATGCGCTTTTTCCATATGTACCTTTTCTTCACCATTATATGCATCGATATGACTTAAGTTTTGGCCAAGCTGGGTAGCCTGGCTCCTGTGCTTATGCCCTACGTTCCCGTTAGTTCGGCTAGGGCATAAAGGGAGCACCTCTGCGATTGTTACTGCCGGGTCATCCGGATGTGTACCTCAGACTGGGTGAAGCCGAAAGCTAGCGTTCTTAAGGGAATATTCGGTCGGTGGATTAAAGACGATTTTTGTATTTACTACATTGTGAACCCCCATAAGTTAAAACATGCTGCGATTTTTTCAATCATAGTTCGGACATGCGCATTAACGCATGCACACCCAGGGAAAGGAACCCTTAACGAAACTAGTCTCTCTAGAAGATGTTTCTTACAATCTTAATGTAATATAACATAACTAGCCGGATACTTGTCTGTTCAAGCAACTATGACCCCTACGCCTGGTTTCCATGCATACCCGGTCTACTCAGCCGCTCTAGTATTCGGAAATACTCCGCACCTTCGGGTCCAGAGGTCAAAGCGAAAAGGTCTGCCATGACAATCGTTTTACAATTCAGCTAGAGTTACATATGGAAAGGAAAGTACATAGTCACTTAGGACTCAAAAACTTCCTCCTCTATACCGTCCAGCAGGCTATCTAACTTACAATCCTGCTGGGAATACTTGGCGGCTACTTTTACTTGGTCATATACCAAACTAACGGGAACTTCTTTCCCATCTGACCCTAGAGGTCCGACCCGAGCCATATGATTCGGATCAAGCTTGGTGTACCGCGTTTTCACCATGCCCCGGGCCTCTCACGCACCTTCCCGGCAGGCCGATATTTTCCACAATCGAAAGCACCGCTGCACTCCCTTGAATAGCTCTAGGAGCTCCTCCATCTTTCCTGGAGGAGAGGAAGATGGCCATAAGGCCTTGGCAACGCTTCGCATCGCCTGCCGACCTTGTTCATACATGCGCGACAGCTCTTGTAGAAGATCGCCCGAGAATCCGGATATCTCCTCTTCGGGACGGCCCGTCAGCATACCTACAAACATAACTATATCAGTACCTTTAATCTCCGAACTATCACAAGGTAAGTTCGGCCACATACTGAATATGCCGCCTCGTAGCCTTTTGTTCTCCTTTACGGAGTCGGCCAACTGGGCCCGCACATCTTTCAGTTCTTCGCCCAGCTGGGTGTTTGCATCTTGGAATTTGTTTTTCTCCTGTCTGACTCGGGCCAGCACCCGCTCGCCTGCGGCATGTAGTCTTTTCGACTCTTTGTCCTCCAGTTGATCTGACGATCCTGTTATAAGATAAGCCGCAGTGTTAACACAGTCGCTATACAATTGATGTTTCTCGATGGAGGGAAATATTACTTGAAGACGCCTTCTTGGATCTTTCCAGTTCGGCGGTAATTGCATTTAACTGTGTCCGGCACTATTCTAGCTCTTCGGCCAGCAAGTCGTTCTTCTCAGAAAGAACCTGGTTATGCAGCGATCCTCAAATCAGTTGTACCAACTACTTTAAGTCTCGGGCGCTACTGGCATATGGCTCTGCTTTGTGGCTCTGCTAAGCCCATCTCGAGCAGCTCGGATGTATGCATCAGCCGAGCTGAAGGCATTAAACGCCTCTTCCGAAAAGTGGGGGATCGTAAAATGGCCCTCCAACGCCGATGATTCATGGCGCTCTCCACTTCCGAGTTGGTGACGGACATATCTTCCGAGCCCTCAGTCGAAGGATAATCCGGCGTCACTCCCATATCGGCCCCCATCTCCTCGGCTGGGGCCGGATCTCAGCTGTTGGGAGTATAACTGGCCGGATTCCCGGACACAGTCCGGCGAACTCTTTTCCTGATACGGGATGAACATGAAAGTCATAGTTGGATGCGACTATTAAAAAACATATTTGCAAACCCATACCTCTTTCACGAGGGCCTGACCGTGTCTTCGTTTGCCTTCCTCTTCGAAGGCTTGCCCGGTGCGGGAGCCGCTCTCTTCGGAGTCGCTCCCGGAGTAGCACTGCATGTCGATCGCCTCCCCTTTGAAGCACGAAACAGTGCGGTGGGTGAGGCGGAATCGGGGAACCCTTTTGGGGGAGATGTCTCCTGACTACTTACGTGTGAAGCGGGGAGAAGACCAGGGTAATCGGCGATGATGACCACTTCTGTGCCGTCGTAGCTCGCTTGGTAAAACACCCCATTCTCGAGCACCACGAATATATTCGGATCCTCTTCGAATCCAGGGTCAAGGTCCCGATTGTGGCCCTCGGGCTGCGCGGCGGGGATGTAAAGCCCTTCGGAAGTCTTTCGCCAGTGTTGTTATCAATGCGCGGGTTAATGTTCATTAAACATAGCTCAGGGAGTGGAATGAGTAGAGCAGAGGAGTTGGAGGATTACCCATCTAGGAGGACTATACATAGAATATCCTTCCCTGAGCTTGATGTGCAGGAACTCCTCTTCCTCCCCTTTGAACAGCTTGGCCAATATTTTGGCCAGGGCGGCAGGGGTGTCTGGACCCTTCCTGCCGCAGCGGGAGGCGTCATCTTCCCCATTATAGTGCCACATGGGAAGTCCTCTGTATTGGAGTGGCTGGACCCCCCGCACTATGGAGGTCGCCATTACTTTGACTATCGTATATCCGGACTGGGCAAGCATCCTTATCTTGCTCAAGAGTTGGCAAACCTCCGCACTATCTTCCTCCTCAAGGCTCCGAGGGCGCCAGCTGTGGCGTTTCTTCAAAGGAACACTTGTGAACTAAGGAAGACCCCTCCAGACTGGGTCCGGAAGTACGACGTCCTCAATGTAGAACCACTCGGAAGCCCACCCTTCAGACGCCTTCTTCGGCGTGCCGGATAAGTATCCGATCTCGGCAATGCGCCATATTTCGGCTCCGCCCACTTCAAATATTGATCCCTCGTGGTTACGCGGGATGAGGCAGAATATCTTTCTCCACAGTTCTAAATGGGCCTCACAACCCAGGAACGGTTTGCATAAAGCGACATAACCCGCAATGTGCAGGATGGAGGCTGGAGTAAAGTTGTGCAGCTGGAGGCTGTAATATTCCAGAAGCCCTCGGAGGAATGGATGAATTGGAAATACCACGCCCCTTAGCAGATATGGGACAAAACACACTCGTTCCCCCCAGATGGATTGGGGAAATCCTTCGCCTGGGTTTTGCCGTCGAAGGAGGCCAACCCTGCTTGAATAGGGACCAGATCCGCAGGGGGGAGAACCCCCTGCGTTTGCAGCTTCACCAGCTGACCGTGGGATACGGAGCACTTCTCCCACTCGCCTCTCTCTGGGCCGCAGGGGCGGGAGGAGGGGCTGGGAACGCTAGACATGTTGGAGTGTTCTTTCCTAGCAACCTTTGAGGATTTTCTCCGCAAGATGATTGAATGGATCTGGGATCCCATCTCGTTAAATAGACGCTGTCCCTCGCGCGGCCAGGGTGTTATGTGCAAAAATACCCAAACCTCTCGCATCCGCTCGACACGTGGAAGCTGAAGTTGTTGATACACAGAAGCCGAGGGGTACAACATTAAATGGAGGGCCGAATATACTACTTGGAATTCATCGGTGGAGGAACCCGCCTTGCAATGCCGAAGACAATCCATACGCCGAACACCTCGTCATTGAAGACTGGTTCGGGGGCTACTGAGGGAGTCCTGGACTAAGGGGTCCTCGGGCGTCCGGCCTGTTAGCCATGGGCCGGACTAATGGGCTGTGAAGATAGGAAGACTAAAGACTGCACCCGTGTCCGGATAGGACTCACCTTGGCGTGGAAGGCATGCTTGGCGACAAAATATGTAGATTCCTTTCTTTGTAACCGACCCTGTGTAACGCTAGATCCTCCCGGTGTCTATATAAACTCGAGGACTTAGTCCGGAGAGGATATATTCATTACCATAGTCATACAGGCTAGGCTTTTAGGGTTTAGCCATTACGATCTCGTGGTAGATCAACTCTTGTAATACTCATATTCATCAAGATCAATCAAGCAGGAAGTAGGGTACCTCCATAGAGAGGGCCCGAACCTGGGTAAACATCGTGTCCCCTGTCTCCTGTTACCATCGACCTTAGACGCAAAGTTCGGGACCCCCTACCCGAGATCCGCCGGTTTTGACACCGACACCCCCACCCCTTGTCCAATTCGGTTTGGGCAGGGTGGAGGCACGCGCCACCTCGTGGCCCTTCTTCCCTCTCTCCACTAAAGCCCAATAAGGCCCATTAACTTCCCCCGGCGAATTCCCGTGACTCTCTGGTACTCCGAAAAATACCCGAATCACTCGGAACCATTCCGATGTCCGAATATAGCCTTCCAATATATGAATCTTTACCTCTCGACCATTTCGATACTCCTCGTCATGTCCGTGATCTCATTCGGGACTCCAAACAATCTTCGGTCATCAAATCACATAACTCATACTACAAATCGTCATCGAACGTTAAGCGTGCGGACCCTACGGGTTCAAGAACTATGTAGACATGACCGAGACACATCTCCGGTCAATAGCCAATAGCGGAACCTGGATGCTCATACTGGCTCCTACATATTCTACGAAGATCTTTATCGGTCAAACGGCATAACAACATACGTTATACCCTTTGTCATCGGTATGTTACTTGCCCGAGATTCGATCGTCGGTATCATCATACCTAGTTTAATCTTGTTACCGGCAAGTCTCTTTACTCGTTCCGTAATGCATCATCCCGCAACTAACTCATTAGTCACATTGCTTGCAAGGCTTATAGTGATGTGCATTACCGAGAGGGCCCAGAGATACCTCTCCGATACACGGAGTGACAAATCCTAATCTAGATCTATGCCAACCCAACAAACATCTTCGGAGACACCTGTAGAGCATCTTTATAATCACCCAGTTATGTCGTGACGTTTGATAGCACACAAAGTGTTCCTCCGGTATTCAGGAGTTGCATAATCTCATAGTCACAGGAATATGTATAAGTCATGAAGAAAGCAATAGCAATAAACTTAACGATCATAATGCTAAGCTAACGGATGGGTCTTGTCCATCACATCATTCTCTAATGATGTGATCCCATTTATCAAATGACAACACATGTCTATGGTCAGGAAACTTAACCATCTTTGATTAACGAGCTAGTCTAGTAGAGGCATACTAGGGACACTTTATTTTGTCTATGTATTCACACATGTTTCAAGTTTCCGGTTAATACAATTCTAGCATGCATAATAAACATTTATCATGATATAAGGAAATATAAATAACAACTTTATTATTGCCTCTAGGGCATATTTCCTTCAGTCTCCCACTTGCACTAGAGTCAATAATCTAGTTCACATCGCCATGTGATTTAACACCAATAGTTTACATCACCATGTGATTAACACCCATAGTTCACATCGCCATGTGACCAACACTCAAAGGGTTTACTAGAGTCAATAATCTAGTTCACATCGCCATGTGATTAATACCCAAGAGCGCTAAGGTGTGATCATGTTTTGCTTGTGAGATAAATTTTAGTCTACGGGTCTGCAACATTAGATTCATATGTATTTTGCAAATTTCTATGTCTACAATGCTCTGCATGGAGCTACTCTAGCTAATTGCTCCCACTTTAAATATGTATCTAGATCGAGACTCAGAGTCATCCAGATCGGTGTCAAAGCTTGTATCGACGTAACTCTTTACGACGAACTCTTTATTACCTCCATAACCGAGAAATATTTCCTTAGTCCTCTAAGGATAATTTTGACCGTTGTCCAGTGATCTACTCCTGGATCACTATTGTACTCCTTTGCCAAACTCATGGCGAGGTACACAATAGGTCTGGTATACTGTATGGCATACTTTATAGAACCTATGGCTGAGGAATAGGGAATTACTTTCTTTCTCTCTGTATCTTCTGCCGTGGTCGGGTTTTGAGTCTTACTCAACTTCATACCTTACAACTCAGGCAAGAACTCCTTCTTCGACTGGTCCATTCTCAACTCCTTCAAAATCTTATCAAGGTATGTACTCATCGAAAGTCTTATCAAGCGTCTTAATATATCTTTATAGATCTTGAGGCCCAATATGTGAGTAGCTTCACCGAGGTCTTTCTTTGAAAACTCCTTTCAAACACTCGTTTATGCTTTCCAGAAAATTCTACATCATTTCCGATCAACAATATGTCATTCACATATACTAATCAGAAATGCTACAGAGCTCCCACTCACTTTCTTATAAATACAGGCTTCTCCAAAAGGCTGTATAAAACCATATGCTTTGATCACACTATCAAAACGTATATTCCAACTCCGAGAGGCTTGCACCAGTCCATAAATGGATCGCTGGAGCTTGCACACTTTGTTAGCACATTTGGGATCGATAAAACCTTCTGGTTGCATCACATACAACTCTTCTTTAATAAATCCATCAAGGAATGTAGTTTTGATACACATTTGCCAGATTTCATAAAATGCAGCAATTGCTAACATGATTCAAACAGACTTAAGCATCAATACGAGTGAGAAAATCTCTCGTAGTCAACACCTTGAACTTGTCGAAACCCTTTTTACGACAATTCGAGCTTTGTAGATAGTAACACTACCATCGGCGTCCGTCTTCCTCTTGAAGATCCATTTATTCTCAATGGCTTGCCGATCATCGGGCAAGTCAACCAAAGTCCATACTTTGTTCTCATATATGGATCCCATCTTAGATTTCATGGCCTCAAGCCATTTCGTGGAGTCTGGGCTCATCATCGCTTCCTCATAGTTCGTAGGTTCGTCATGGTCTAGTAACATGGCTTCCAGAACCGGATTACCGTACCACTCTGGTGCGGACCGTACTCAGGTTGACCCACGAGGTTTGGTAGTAACTTGATCTGAACTTTCATGATCATCATCATTAGCTTCCTCACTAATTGGTGTAGGAATCACTAGAACTGATTTCTGTGATGAACTACTTTCCAATTCGGGAGAAGGTACAATTACCTCATCAAGTTCTACTTTCCTCCCACTCACTTCTTTCGAGAGAAACTCCTTCTCTAAAAAGGATCCATTCTTAGCAATGAAAATCTTGCCTTCGGATCTATGATAGAAGGTGTACCCAACAGTCTCCTTTGGGTATTCTATGAAGACACATTTCTCCAATTTGGATTCGAGCTTATCAGGTTGAAGATTTTTCACATAAGCATCGCAGCCCCAAACTTTAAGAAACGATAGCTTAGGTTTCTTGCCAAACCACAGTTCATACGGTGTCGTCTCAACGGATTTAGATGGTGCCCCATTTAACGTGAATGCAGCTGTCTCTAATGCATGGCCCCAAAACGATAGTGGTAAATCATAGATCGCACCATATCTAATAAAGTACGGCTACGACATTCGGATACACCATTATGCTGTGGTGTACGAGGTGGCATGAGTTGTGAAACTATTCCACATTGTTTTAAATGAAGGCCAAACTCGTAACTCAAATATTTGTCTCCGTGATTAGATCGTAAAAACTTTATTTTATTGTTATGATGATTCTCCACTTCACTCTGAAATTCCTTTAACTTTTCAAATGTTTCAGACTTGTGTTTCATTAAGTAGATATACCCGTATCTGATCAAATCATCTGTGAAGGTCAGAAAATAATGATCCCCGCCGCGAGCCTCAACACTCATCGGATTGCATACATCGGTATGTATTATTTCCAATAAGTCAGTAGCTCGCTCCATTGTTCCGGAGAACGGAGTTTTAGTCATCTTGCCCATGAGGCATGGTTCGCAAGCATCAAATGATTCAAAATCAAGTGATTCCAGAAGTCCATCTGCACGGAGTTTCATCATGCGCTTTACACCAAAATGACCTAAACGGCAGTGCCACAAATATGTTGCACCATCATTATCAACTTTGCATGTTTTGGCATCAATATTATGAATATGTGTCTCACTACGATCGAGATTTAATAAACCATCTACATTGGTTGTATGATCGTAGAAGGTTTTATTCATGTAAACAAAACAACAATTATTTCTGACTTAAATGAATAACCGTATCGCAATAAACATCATCCAATCATATTCATGCTCAACACAAACACCAAATAACATTTATTTTGGTCCAACACTAATCTCGAATGTAGAGGGAGTGTGCGATGGTGATCTTATCAACCTTGGAATCACTTCCAACACACATCGTCACCTTGATACGTCTCCAACGTATCTATAATTTTTGATTGTTCCATGCTATTATATATTCTGTTTTGGATGTTTAATGGGCTTTATTATACACTTTTAAACTATTTTTGGGACTAACCTATTAATCGGAGGTCCAGCCCAAATTGCTGTTTTTTTGCCTATTTCAGTGTTTCGAATGAAAAGGATATCAAACGGAGTCCAAACGGAATGAAACCTTCGGGAACGTGATTTTCGGAACAAATGTGATCCAGAGGACTTGGAGTGGACGTCAAGCAATCAATGAGGAGGCCACGAGGTAGGGGGCGCGCCTACCCCCCTGGGCGCGCCCTCCACCCTCGTAGCTCCACCGACCTACTTCTTCCTCCTATATATACCTATGTACCCTGGAAACATCATATACGGAGCTAAAACCCTATTTCCACCGCCGCAACCTTCTGTACCCGTGAGATCCCATCTTGGGGCCTTTTTCGGCGCTCCGCCGGAGGGGGCGTTGATCACGGAGAGCTTCTACATCAACACCATAGCCTCTCCGATGATGTGTGAGTAGTTTACCTCAGACCTTCGGGACCATAGTTATTATCTAGATGGCTTCTTCTCTCTCTTTGGATCTCAATACAAAGTTCTCCTCGATTCTCTTGGAGATCTATTCGATGTAACTCTTCTTTTGCGGTGTGTTTGTCGAGATCCGATGAATTGTGGGTTTATGATCAAGATTATCTATGAACAATAGTTGAATCTTCTCTGAATTCTTTTATGTATGATTGGTTATCTTTGCAAGTCTCTTCGAATTATCAGTTTGGTTTGGCCTACTAGATTGATCTTTCTTGCAATGGGAGAAGTGCTTAGCTTTGGGTTCAATCTTGCGGTGCTCGATCCCAGTGACAGTAGGGGAAACGACACGTATTGTATTGTTGCCATCGAGGATAAAAAGATGGGGTTGAGTTTATCCCTCTACATCATGTCATCTTGCTTAAAGCGTTACTCCATTCTTATGAACTTAATACTCTAGATGCATGTTGGATAGCGGTCGATGGGTGAAGTAATAGTAGTAAATGCAGGTAGGAGTCGGTCTACTTGTCACGAACGTGGTGCCTATATACATGATCATACCTAGATATTCTCGTAACTATGCTCAATTTTATCAATTGCTCGACAGTAATTTGTTCACCCACTGTAATACTTATGCTCTTGAGAGAAGCCACTAGTGAAACCTATGGCCCCCAGGTCTATTCTCCATTATATTAATCTCCCGCAACTAGCTATTTCTGTCACCGTCTATTTTGCTTTCTTTACTTTTAGTCTTTATCATAAAAATACCAAAAATATTATCTTATCATCTCTATCAGATCTCACTTTTGCAAGTGGCCGTGAAGGATTGACAACTCCTTTATCGCGTTGGTTGCAAGGTTCTTATTTGTTTGTGTAGGTACGTGGGACTTGAGCGTGGTCTCCTACTGGATTGATACCTTGGTTCTCAAAAACTGAGGGAAATACTTACGCTACTTTACTGCACCACCCTTTCCTCTTCAAGGGAAAACCAACGCAGTGCTCAAGAGGTAGCAAGAAAGATTTCTAGCGCCGTTGCCGGGGAGTCTACGCACAAGTCAAGACATACCAAGTACCCATCACAAACTCTTATCCCTCGCATTACATTATTTGCCATTTGCCTCTTGTTTTCCTCTCCCCCACTTCACCCTTGCCGTTTTATTCGCTCTCTTTTTCCGTTCGCCTCTTTTCCGCTTGCTTCGTCGTTATGGCTAGTCCTCTATCTACTCTGTTGTCTTCCGAGTTTGAAGTTCTTCACTTCAAAGAAAGACAAGGAGAAAACTTGAAAGATGCTTGGTTTAGAATGATGGAATCTTATCGTAATTGTACCCTAGAGGTGAACTTTAGAATTTTGCTTCACAATTTTTATGTTGGACTGAATATGTCCCATAGACAACTCTTGGATTGCGTTGCCAAAGGCAATTTTATCGAAATTGATCCCAGTATTGTGCATGAAATTATAGAGGGTATAGTGGGAACACTACCTCAACAAAAGGGGCCTCATCATACCCAGGAAGAAACGCAAGTTTTTGAGAAAATTTGCGAAGAAACAAAGATTTTACCCTTTGCAATAAGCGGTTGGATTCTTTGGATCCTCTTAAGAGTGTTAGCGGAAATCTCCACCGCATGAATATGTTGATTACCCTTTGCAATAAGCGGTTGGATTCTTTGGATCTAAAAATTTCCGAATATGAAGGGAAGCGTAAAGAACCTCCCGGATTCGAGCATAACTCCGCTAAAAAATTAAAGACCCAAGATGATAATACTTAGATCTATCCTTGTTTTTATGCCTAGCTAGGGGCGTTAAACGATAGCGCTTGTTGGGAGGCAACCCAATTTTTTTTGCTTTTTGCTCCTGTTTAGTAATGAATCTTTGATCTAGCCTCTGGTTAGATTTGTTTTTATGTTTTAATTAGTGTTTGTGCCAAGTAAAACCTATAGGATCTTCTTGGATGATAGTTATTTGATATTGCTGAAAATTCCAGAAACTTTCTGTTCACGAAAACAATTGTTTAAAATCACCAGAACGTGATAAAATACTGGTTCCAATTGCAGTAGATCAATAAACAAATTATCTAGGTCGTCCTATTTTGGTAGATTTTTCCGAGTTACAGAAGTTTGCGTTAGATACAGATTACTACAGACTGTTCTGTTTTTGACAGATTCTGTTTTCCGTGTGTTGTTTGCTTATTTTGATGAATCTATGGCTAGTAAAAGAGTTTATAAACCATAGAGAAGTTGGAATACAGTAGTTTTAACACCAATACAAATAAAGAATGAGTTCATTATTGTACCTTGAAGTGGTGTTTTGTTTTCTTTCGCTAACGGAGCTCATGAGATTTTCTGTTGAGTTTTGTGTTGTGAAGTTTTCAAGTTTTGGGTAAAGATTAGATGGATTATGGAACAAGGATTGGCAAGAGCCTAAGCTTGGGGATGCCCAAGGCACCCCAAGGTAAAATTCAAGGACGACCAAAAGCCTAAGCTTGGGGATGCCCCGGAAGGCATCCCCTCTTTCGTCTTCGTCCATCGATAACTTTACTTGATGCTATATTTTTATTCACCACATGATATGTGTTTTTCTTGGAGCGTCTTGTATGATTTGAGTCTTTGCTTTTTAGTTTGCCACAATCATCCTCGCTGAATACACTTTTTAGAGAGACACACATGATTCGGAATTTATTAGAACACTCTATGTGCTTCACTTATATCTTTTGAGCTATATAGTTTTTGCTCTAGTGCTTCACTTAGATCTTTTAGCGCACGGTGGTGGTTTTGTTTTAGAAAAATTATTGTTCTCTCATGCTTCACTTATGTTATTTTGAGAGTCCTACAAAACAGCATGGTAATTTGCTTAAAATCGTGAAATTAGTCCTAATATGATAAGCATCCAAGATTAGTAAAGACTTTCTTATAAGTGTGTTGAATGCTAAGAGAAGTTTGATGCTTGATGATTGTTTTGAGATATGGAGGTAGTGATATTAAAGTTGTGCTAGTTGAGTAATTGTGAATTTGAGAAATAGTTGTGTTGAAGTTTGCAAGTCCCGTAGCATGCACGTATGGTAAACGTTGTGTAACAAATTTGAAACATGAGGTGTTCTTTTATTGTCCTCCTTATGAGTGGCGGTTGGGGACGAGTGATGGTCTTTTCCTACCAATCTATCCCCCTAGGAGCATGCGCGTAGTGCTTGGTTTTTGATGACTTGTAGATTTTTGCAATACGTATGTGAGTTCTTTATGACTAATGTTGAGTCCATGGATTATACGCACTCTCACCCTTCCATCATTGCTAGCCTCTTCGGTACCGTGCATTGCCCTTTCTCACCTTGAGAGTTGGTGCAAACTTCGCCGGTGCATCCAAACCCCGTGATACGATACGCTCTATCACACATAAACCTCCTTATATCTTCCTCAAAACAGCCATCATACCTACCTACTATGGCATTTCCATAGCCATTCTGAGATATATTGCCATGCAACTTTCCACCGTTCCGTTTATCATCACACGCTTCATCATTGTCATATTGCCCTGCATGATCATGTAGTTGACATCGTATTTGTGGCAAAGCCACCATGCATATTATTTCATACATGTCACTCTTGATTCATTGCCCATCCCGATACACCGCGGAGGCATTCATATAGAGTCATACTTTGTTCAAGTATCGAGTTGTAATCATTGAGTTGTAAATAAATAGAAGTGTGATGATCGTCATTCATAGAGCATTGTCCCAAATAAAAAAAGAGAAAGGCCAAATAAAAAAATAAAGGCCCAAAAAAAGAAGAAAAAAAGGGGCAATGCTACTATCCTTTTTTTTCCACACTTGTGCTTCAAAGTAGCACCATGATGTTTATGATAGAGAGTCTCTTGTTTTGTCACTTTCATATACTAGTGGGAATTTTTCATTATAGAACTTGGCTTGTATATTCCAACAATGGGCTTACTCAAATGCCCTAGGTCTTGGTGAGCAAGAAAGTTGGATGCACACCCACTTAGTTTCTTTTGTTGAGCTTTTATACATTTATAGCTCTAGTGCATCCGTTGCATGGCAATCCCTACTCCTTACATTGACATCAATTGATGGGCATCTCCCTAGCCTGTTGATTAGCCGCGTCAATGTGAGACTTTCTCCTTTTTTGTCTTCTCCACATAACCCCCATCATCATATTCTATCCACCCATAGTGCTATATACATGGCTCACGCTCATGTATTGCGTGAAAGTTGAAAAAGTTTGAGATTACTAAAGTATGAAACAATTGCTTGGCTTGTCATCGGGGTTGTGCATGATGAGAGCATTCTTGTGTGACAAAAATGGAGCATGACCAAACTATCTGATTTTGTAGGGATGAACTTTCTTTGGCCATGTTATTTTGAGAAGACATAATTGCTTAGTTAGTATACTTGAAGTATTATTTACTTTTATGTCAATATTAAACTTTTATCTTGAATCTTTCGGATCTGAATATTCATGCCACAATTAAGAGAATTACATTGAAAATTATGCTAAGTAGCATTCCACATCAAAAATTCTGTTTTTATCATTTACCTACTCAAGGATGAGCAGGAATTAAGCTTGGGGATGCTTGATACGTCTCCAACGTATCTATAATTTTTTATTGTTCCATGCTATTATATATTCTGTTTTGGATGTTTAATGGGCTTTATTATACACTTTTATATTATTTTTGGGACTAACCTATTAACTGGAGGCCCAGCCCAAATTGTTGTTTTTTTGCCTATTTCAGTGTTTTGAAGGAAAAGGATATCAAACGGAGTCCAAACAGAATGAAACCTTTGGGAACGTGATTTTCGGAACAAACGTGATCCAGAGGACTTGGAGTGGACATCAAGCAATCAACGAGGTGGCCACGAGGCAGGGGGCGCGCCTACCCCCCTAGGCGCGCCCTCCACCCTCGTAGCTCCACCGACCTACTTCTTCCTCCTATATATACCTACGTACCCTGGAAACATCGTATACGGAGCCAAAACCCTATTTCGACCGCCGCAACCTTCTGTACCCATGAGATCCCATCTTGGGGCCTTTTCCGGCGCTCCGCCAGAGGGGGCATTGATCACGGAGGGCTTCTACATCAACACCATAACCTCTCCGATGATGTGTGAGTAGTTTACCTCAGACCTTCGGGTCCATAGTTATTAGCTAGATGGCTTCTTCTCTCTCTTTGTATCTCAATACAAAGTTCTCCTCGATTATCTTGGAGATCTGTTTGATGTAACTCTTCTTTTGCGGTGTGTTTGTCGAGATCCGATGAATTGTGGGTTTATGATCAAGATTACCTATGAACAATATTTGAATCTTCTCTGCATTCTTTTATGTATGATTGGTTATCTTTGCAAGTCTCTTTGTATTATCAGTTTGGTTTGGCCTACTAGATTGATCTTTCTTGCAATGGGAGAAGTGCTTAGCTTTGGGTTCAATCTTGCGTTGCTCGATCCCAGTGACAGTAGGGGAAACGACACGTATTGTATTGTTGCCATCGAGGATAAAAAGATGGGGTTTATATCATATTGCATGAGTTTATACCTCTACATCATGTCATCTTGCTTAAAGCGTTACTCCGTTCTTATGAACTTAATACTCTAGATGCATGCCGGATAGCGGTCGATGTGTGAAGTAATAGTAGTAGATGCGGGCAGGAGTCGGTCTACTTGTCACGGACGTGATGCCTATATACATGATCATACCTAGATATTCTCATAACTATGCTCAATTCTATCAATTGCTCGACAGTAATTTGTTCACCCACCGTAATACTTATGCTCTTGAGAGAAGCCACTAGTGAAACCTATGGCCCCCGGTTCTATTCTCCATTATATTAATCTCCCGCAACTAGCTATTTATGTCACCGTCTATTTTGCTTTCTTTAATTTTAGTCTTTATCATAAAAATACCAAAAATATTATCTTATCATCTCTATCAGATCTCACTTTTGCATGTGGTCGTGAAGGGATTGGCAACCCCTTTATCGCGTTGGTTGCAAGGTTCTTATTTGTTTGTGTGGGTGCGTGGGACTTGAGCGTGGTCTCCTACTGGATTGATACCTTGGTTCTCAAAAACTGAGGGAAATACTTACGCTACTTTACTGCATCACCCTTTCCTCTTCAAGGGAAAACCAACGCAGTGCTCAAGAGGTAGCACACCTCACCCTTAACTAGTCTCTATTCATTTTGTAATTCCTGTTTCGAGTTACTAATCATAGCAACAGAACCGGTATCAAATACCTTGGGGTTACTATGAACACTAGTAAAGTACACATCAATAACATGTATATCAAATATAACTTTGTTCACTTCGCCATTATTCTTATCCACCAAGTATTTGGGGTAGTTCCGCTTCCAGTGACCATTCCCTTTGCATTAGAAGCACTCAGTTTCAGGCTTAGGTCTAGCTTTGGGTTTCTTCATGGGAGTGGCAATTTGCTTGCCATTCTTTCTTGAAGTTCCCTTTCTTTTCCTTTGCCCTTTTTCTTGAAACTACTGGTCTTGTCAACCATCAACACTTGATGCTCTTTCTTGATTTCTACCTTCGCCGCTTTCAGCATCGCGAAGAGCTCGGGAATCGTTTTCGTCATCCCCTTGCATATTGTAGTTCATCACGAAGTTCTAGTAGCTTGGTGATAGTGACTAGAGAACTCTGTCAATCACTATCTTATCTGAAAGATTAACTCCCACTTGATTCAAGTGATTGTAGTACTCAGACATTCTGAGCACATGCTCACTGGTTGAGCTATTCTCCTCCATCTTGTAGGCAAAGTACTTGTCAGAGGTCTCATACCTCTCGACTTGGGATGAGTCTGAAATACCAATTTCAGCTCTTGGAACATCATATATGCTCCGTGGCATTCAAAGTGTTTTTGAAGTCCCGGTTCTAAGCCGTAAAGCATGGTGCACTAAACTATCAAGTAGTCATCATATCAAGCTTTGTCAAATGTTCATAACGTTTGCATCTGCTCCTGCAATAGGTCTATCACCTAGCGGTGCATCAAGGACATAATTCTTCTGTGCGGCAATGAGGATAATCCTCAGATCACGGACCTAGTCTGCATCATTGCTACTATCATCTTTCAACTTAGTTTTCTCTAGGAACATATCATAAATAAATTGGGGAGGCTATACGCGAGCTATTGATCTACAACATAGATATGCAAATACTATCAGGACTAAGTTCATGATAAATTTAAGTTCAATTAATCATATTACTTAAGAACTCCCCCTTAGATAGACATCCCTCTAGTCATCTAAATGATCACATGATCCATATCAACTAAACCATGTCCGATCATCACGTGAGATGGAGTAGTTTTCAATGGTGAACATCTCTATGTTGATCATATCTACTATATGATTCATGTTTGACCTTTCGGTCTCAATGTTCCGAGGCCATATCTGCATATGCTAGGCTCGTTAAGTTTAACCCGAGTATTCTGCGTGTGCAAAACTGGCTTGCACCCGTTGTATGTGAACGTAGAGCTTATCACACCCGATCATCTACTTTGTTGTTGCAAGTTTTACGTGGCTGCTACGGGCTTCTAGCAAGAACCGTTCTTACCTACACATCGGAACCACAACGATTTTTCGTCAAGTGTGCTATTTTAACCTTCAACAAGGACCGGCCGTAGTCAAACTCGATTCAACTAAAGTTGGAGAAACAGACACCCGCCAGCCACCTGTGTGCGAAGCACGTCGTTAGAACCAGTCTCATGAACGCGGTCATGTAATGTCAGTCCGGGCCGCTTCATCCAACAGTACCGCCGAATCAAAGTAAGACGTTGGTAGTAAGCAATATGACTATTATCGCCCACAACTCATTGTGTTCTACTCGTGCATATAACATCTACGCATAGACCTGGCTCGGATGCCACTGTTGGGGAGCGTAGTATTTCAAAAATTTCCTACGATCACGTAAGATCTATCTAGGAGAAGCATAGCAACGAGCGGGGAGAGTGTGTCCACGTACCCTCGTAGACCGAAAGCGGAAGAGATTAGTAACGCGGTTGATGTAGTCGAACGTCTTCACGATCCAACCGATCCAAGTACCGAACGTACGACACCTCCGTGTTCAGCACACGTTTAGCACGATGACGTCCCTCGAGCTCTTGATCCAGTTGAGGCCGAGGGAGAGTTCTGTCAGCACGACGGCGTGGCGACGGTGATGGTGATGTTACCGGCGCAGGGCTTCGCCAAAGCACTACGACGATATGACCGAGGTGTGTAATTGTGGAGGGGGGCACCGCGCACGGCTAAGAGAAGAGTTGGTGTGTCTTTGGGGTGCCCCTGCCCACGTATATAAAGGAGGGAGGGAGAGAGGTCGGCCCTCCTAGGGCCGCGCCAAGTGTAGGGAGTCCTACTAGGACTCCCAAGTCCTAGTAGGATTCCCTTTCCTTTTTGGAGTGGGAAAGAAGGAAAGGAGGGAGAGGGAGAAGGAAAGGGGGGGGCGCGCCCCCACCCCTTGTCCAATTCGGTTTGGGCAGGGGGAGGCGTGCGCCACCTCGTGGCCCTTCTTCCCTCTCTCCACTAAAGCCCAATAAGGCCCATTAACTTCCCCCGACGAATTCCTGTAACTCTCCGGTACTCCGAAAAATACCCGAATCACTCGGAACCATCCGATGTCCGAATATAGCCTTCCAATAAATGAATCTTTACCTCTCGACCATTTCGATACTCCTCATCATGTCTGTGATCTCATCCGGGACTCCGAACAATCTTCGGTCATCAAATCACATAACTCATAATACAAAACGTCATTGAATGTTAAGCGTGCAGACCCTACAGGTTCAAGAACTATGTAGACATGACCGAGACACATCTCCGGTCAATAACCAAAAGTAGAACCTGGATGCTCATATTGGCTCCTACATATTCTACGAAGATCTTTATCGGTCAAACCGCATAACAACATACGTTATTCCCTTTATCATCAGTATGTTACTTGCCCGAGATTCGATCGTTGGTATCATCATACCTAGTTCAATCTTGTTACCGGCAAGTCTCTTTACTTGTTCCGTAATGCATCATCCCGCAACTAACTCATTAGTCACATTGCTTGCAAGGCTTATAGTGATGTGCATTACCGAGAGGGCCCAGAGATACCTCTCCGATACACGGAGTGACAAATCCTAATCTAGATCTATGCCAACCCAACAAACATCTTCGGAGACACCTATAGAGCATCTTTATAATCACCTAATTACGTTGTGACGTTTTATAGCACACAAAGTGTTCCTCCGGTATTCGGGAGTTGCATAATCTCATAGTCAGAGGAATATGTATAAGTCATGAAGAAAGCAATAGCAATAAACTTAACGATCATAATGCTAAGCTAACGGATGGGTCTTGTCCATCACATCATTCTCTAATGATGTGATCCCATTTATCAAATGACAACACATGTCTATGGTCAGGAAACTTAACAATCTTTGATTAACGAGCTAGTCTAGTAGAGGCATACTAGGGACACTTTATTTTGTCTATGTATTCACACATGTATCAAGTTTTCGGTTAATACAATTCTAGCATGAATAATAAACATTTATCATGATATAAGGAAATATAAATAACAACTTTATTATTGCCTCTAGGGCATATTTCCTTCATGTGTCACATCGGTGAGGTATTCAGTTAAATTAAATGGAACCCTCTTAGATTCGTTTGCATCGTCGCGTGGGCTATGGCAAGGAGACCCTTTATCACCGTTTTTATTCTCGTTGGTGGCTGATGGGCTATCTGCCATCTTGAAGCATGAGGTTAATGTTGGTAACATCACACCTATAAAATTCTGTAGAAATGCACATGGGATCTCACACCTTTTATTTGCGGATGATACTTTGCTTTCCTTTGAAGCTACACAGGAGCAAGCTTTAAGAGTGAAGGCCGCCATGGACTTGTATGCAAGTGCCACGGGACACAGCATTAACTTGAGTAAGTGCTTGATCATGTTTGGTGAAGCCTGTCCAGCGGCCATACAGGATGAAGTCAGGGCTGTACTGAATGTTACAAAGCCGGAGTTTGAGGACAAATACCTAGGCCTTCTCACACCTGAAGGTCGGATGTCCAAAGGGCGATTCCAAAACCTGCAAGCTAGTCTCACTAAAAGGCTAATCCAATGGGGGGGATGGATGGTTAGCTCAACCTGGTAGAGAGGTATTGATAAAATCATTCGCTCAAGCTCTGCCTACATATATAATGTGTGTTTTCAAACTTACGTTTTCAGTTTGTGTTGATCTAACAACGATGGTTAGAAATTTCTATTGGGGTTCTAAAAACGGTCGCAGAAAAGTGCATTGAAAGGCTTGGGATAATTTGTTACAGGCGAAGTGCAAAGGAGGGCTTGGATTCCGGGACTATAGGATATTTAATCAAGCACTCCTAGCACGCCAAGCATGGCAACTCATTGACACACCCAAGAGCTTGTGTGCACGCTTGCTGAAATCAAGATACTACCCAAATGGTAAATTGGAGGATACAGTCTTTTTCTGGGAATGCTTCGCCCTCTTGGCAAGCGATCAACTATGGAGTAGAGCTACTGAAAGAAGGCCTTGTTTGGAGGGTCGGCAATGGAGCAAGCATAATAGTTTGGAGAGATAACTGGATACCGAGACCCTACTCGTTCAAACCAGTATCCCAAAAAGGTCTTTGCCGTATTCGCTTTGTATCTGAGCTTCTGAATGAAAATGGGTCCTGGAACCTTGAGCTACTTCAAAACTATTTTTTACCTTGTGTTGTTGAAGAGATCCTCAAAATCAGAGCGTCCCCTAGGAATGAGGAAGATATCCTAGCATGGGGACCGGGAAGATGTGCTCAATTCTCGGTCAAATCTGCCTATAATTTTGCTTTTGAGGAAATGTACAGAGAGCATGCTTCAGCGTCTAGCAGTAATCCTGATGGTAGAAGGGTGACGTCGAAATTGGTATGGTCTACTGATGTACCCCCTACAGTACGGAACTTTGCTTGGCGGGTAATCACGGATTCTCTGCCTACTTGGGTCAATAAACATAAGAGAACCTTGGAGACAACGGTTGTATGCCCAGTGTGTGGTTTGGAGCCTGAAGATAACTTCCACCCCTTGTGTCGATGCCCTAGAGCTCGGGAATTATGATGGTTTATGTCGAAAGTGTGGCAGACGCCTGACATTGATTTGATCCAAAAACACAGGCAAGGAGTGGCTAGTTCATGTGCTGCGGCCTTTGCATGACACCGAAAGGTGCATGGTTCTGATGACACTGTGGCGCTGTTGGTTTGTTCACCATAAGAATCCGCCCCCTCTGGAAGTATCCAAGAGATTTCTTCTCAGCTATTTGGAGTCTTTAATTGCTATCAAGTTAAACTCACATATGGATTCAGATAAGGGTAAAATAGCTATATCTTATGATCGCATGAGGTATCAAACACCAGTTCAAGCTATGCCTGTGCCCCCCCCCCCCCATGGTCCTCTCCGTCAAATGGGTGGGTTAAACTTAACTCCGATGGGTCTCATTCAGCAGGTGCGGCTGGTGCAGGTATGGTGCTTCGAGATGACCAGGGAAATATAATCTTCTCCGCATGCAGGACACTTTACTCTTGTCGGGATGCTCTGGAGGCAGAGTTGTGTGCTTGCATGGAGGGCTTATCGTTTGCGATCCAGAGAAGTGAGCTCCCAGTTGTCATTGAGATGGACTCATTAGTTGCGGTCAAGATGAGCCAGGGGCGTAAAGATGGCAATTTTACCCATGGGTACGGGTACCCGCATGGGCAGGGTATGGGCATACTTTTATACCCATGGGTAGTACCCATACCTTACCCGTTAAGTCCTGGGTAGGGTACGGGTATAGCCTTGTACCCGCGGGTATACCCATACTCTGCCCGTTTGTGAACTAATGTTAAGTTGTCATCAATTAGTCATTAATTTGTCATGTGACTCATCTACTCCTATTGAATTAAGAGTATGTTGTGATTTCTAAATTTTGATATATGTCATGAGCTGAGATAATTGATTTTTTTGTCAAATGTGCTATCAATGAGCGTAAAATTGTGAACAAGTTGTGTACTATTTGTTCTACCCGCTGGGTAACCATCGGGTATGGGTATGGGTATGGGTAAAGTTTCGTACCCATGTGTACGGGTATGGTAGAATTTTGTACCCACTGACTATACGGGTATGGGCATGGTATTTCTCTACCCTGCCCATACCCTACCCATTGCCATCCTTACAGGGGCGTGATCAAGACAGGTCTATTTATGCATCTCTAGTTAAAGAGATTAGATATCTCTTATCTCTTCGTGAAAATTGCATTACTCATATTAGTCGTTCTCAAAATAAGGTTAGCGATAGCTTAGCGAATTTCGCTCGCACAGAGGTTAGAACAATGACTTGGATAGGTTCTGGTCCCTCTTGCGCTCTGGAACTAGCAAATGCTGAGTGTAACACTACTATGGTTTGAGTAATACAATTTATCACCAAAAAAAAAAAGACGTCGGTATGTGCGTGACACTGTTGCCACAACCGCTACGAGAAACGGACGCCTACGAGCATCCACGGCTGATCTGACTAACTCGCCGGAATCTATTGAATTTGATTAAAATTTCATTAGCCACGGCCGGCCCACAGGCTCGTACCAGTACCACAGCGCATGAACCAACGGTTTTCTTCCTGATGTTGATGAGAGAACGCATTTGACCCAAGTGAAACTGTGTGCCACCGAACACTGAACCAAGATGGGTATCTGCCGCTTGTGTCTCCGCTCAATGTTCAGACAACGGAACTATGGAAGGCAAGGTACATGAAATTGTATTGTTCATAGATAGCAACCGACCGGGGCCGGCTGTCCACATGCAAACAAGTCCGCGAGGGTCTCGGATAGGGGTCAATTCATAGAGTGCGAAAAATTGCTGTTTGGGAGCGGTCACCTATTATGCAAAGTAAGGTGATGACATCGTGGGAAAGTGGCATCGGTCGGTTTCCAGTTCGGAGTCAGTTCTCCGGTTGAGCGAGATTTATCTGTTCCTGTCCGGAAGCGGTTCGGACCTGGCGGCTGAAGGGGGGAAAACGAAAGGAGTTTTCTGGTCTCCCCTTCGCCGGGGGTGCTTGGGGGGGGGGGGGGGGGGGGGCACGACGAAACAAGGGAATGAAAGGTCGCTTTGCGTTGGATGCTCTTTACACAATCTCGATTTGACACAGCAACACTTTCCACCTCTCTTACTTCCCTTGGATCAGATAGGAAATCCTCACTTTTCCAAGACAGAAGCGAAGCAAGCATTTCGTACCTATGAGAACGAAAAGCAATTTCAAGCCCAGTCAATTTCAATAATTACAGGTTCTAGACCCAGAAAAAATAGACATATTCCTCAATTAACGCAAAAGTACAATTCCGATCGAAACTTAAGAAGCAACAGCCACAATGAGATAAACTCACCCCCCATAGCGAGACTAGACAGAGTCATGGCCTCCTGCTTGAACATTGTCCCAAAAACAACGGTCACACCCTTGCCAAACACCTCCTCAGCTAACGATAATATATCGGACATTGGGTTCTTTGTTCCTGTGTTTCCGTTTTGCTCTTCCCCTTTTTCACTTAGTTAAGTTGGAATGGAAAGAGAACTTCCTTCAGTTTTTTTTTTTTTTGGTTGCCTCGGTATCGTGGGACGGAGCCAGCAGAGGAGTCAAAGCCGTATTTAAATGGGACGCGGACACAGCCTAGCCTTATGGCGGCAGCGCACACAGCCGGGTCGAGGTTGCCAGCAATTCAAGACAGGGACGACTGCCGACTGGGGGTGCCCCGTCTTTTCACCAGTGTCTGCGCGGTTCAGGCTCAGGCTCAACCTCATCAATCAACGCAACAGTGTCAGACTCGGCAGGAAGGTCCGGCAATGGCGTTTGGCATGTGCCCGATCGCCTCCGTCTCCGGACGCAACCGGCGACCAAGACGACACCGGCACGTGCGTCCCTGTACCGACGGACGGAAACGGAGGTTCCTTGTAGGGTTCCTTGTCGGCTTGGAGCACACACAACTCTCAACACATAGAGTGGGTGAGGTGAAGGTACAATTGAATGAACGATGGAGGCAGGCACATGGCCGGTCCAGCTTAACCTTGGAATCTTGTATGCGTGGAGAAATGGAGATGGCAACCCATCGGTCTTAGTAGAGTTCCTTGCGAGTCTCACTCGTATATTTAACCGGAGTGTCTATCATGGTTTGCTTGGTCAGAAGAGACGGTGTGCCGGACCAATTAAGTTTCTTTTTGCACACAAAAGGTTTTCTCAAAGCTTGTCAACTTGACATCGCCATAAGCATGCAAGCACTAGATTAGGCTAATTCAGCTGTCATGCATGTCACCTAAACCCAGGAGTATCTTTCGGCCAGACACGCAGATTTAAATTAAGCGCCTCTGCACTTGTGTGTGCCAGCGTCCAAGTGAACCACCACATAGATAATCAGCCAATCAACCGGTGTCTATAAGCTAATGATGCCGTGGTGATGATGCTAAACTAGTCCAGTATACGTACATGCGGTGGCACGCTACTCGAGGCGGGCCGCCGATCGACCAAGAGAGATCTTGTGAGGGATCACCGGCCACCTCCCAACTATAGCAGAGAGAGATCTTGGGAGCTCACACACGCCACTCCCCAGAGTTCAGTTCTCCCAGCTCTCTGAGTACGACAGAGTGGGGTGGGAGTGTGGGACGTGGGGCGCTACCATAGCTGCTGTATGGCAGTTGTTCTTGCTTGCTTCCTTTTCCAAGACCGAATCCATCCATCAAGGTGTCAACCGTGCATGCACGACAGACACGACACGGTCGCTTCCTTTCTCCCTCCCTTCCCTTCCCTAGCTGGTCGCCCCAAAAAGCCCATCGGTCATGGGCTCGCTACCTTCGCCTCTCTTCTCGCTTGCAAGTCACCGCCATGACTCGCTCACGGGAAACGGAATGGTTTTCTAGGACAGCGAGGGGTCGGGTTGACCGACTCACGGACACAGGTGTACGTACTACGGCGCTGCCGCCGACCGGTCCTTCCGCACCAACTACCTTCACTCTAGCTGCTAGCTATCGGTTCCACCCACGAACGGACGCCACTCCCTCCTCTCCGCTTCTCTTGAATTCAGTGGGTGTTCGGTTACAAGAAACTAGACTTTTTTTAGTTTCAGGGACTAAAGAAAAAAAGACCCTCCTGTTTGATTATATAGGGACTAAAAAAGACTTTTTCTAGTCTAGTCCCTGTAACTAAACAGGGCCTCAGAATTCTGTTATTTTACAAACCTTTCTGTACAAGGGTGTTCGATTTTAAGAACTGCTCCCTCCGTCTCATAATACAAGACATTTTTAATACTACACTAGTGTCAAAAAACGTCTTATATTATGTTATGAAACGAATGGAGTAGAATCTTACGGGCTTTGGCATGCAATTTGAAGAGAGAAATCCTCATTTTTGTCGTCGTACCAACTAAGAGCATCTACAGGCGGAGATAACAAATCCACACCTTCAAACGTGCGCGGACGCGTCCGGGTGTGTCCACGTGCACGGCACGTCTCATTCGTTGTCTTTCACATCCGCGTCCTTTATATCCGAACGCTCAAAAACATACAACCCATGCAATGCTATGTAAAACACGATCAATACGCAGTTCATTGGATCAACATTGCACTGCCAGACAAAAGGAGCATATTTCATCGGAGTTCAACGGAAAATACGTACTACAAACAACTTAAAACATAGTTAAAATGTAAACAGAACGAGGAAGGGCGGAGAAAATAATCATTTCCTCGCCAGCCCCTTCCCCTTTAGGTCGTTGGCGCGGCTGTGCCCCTCCTCTGTGTAGGCGTCGGCGTGCGGAGGTGCGTCGTCGTCGGAGTTAGAGGTGGAGCCGTCCATCAGGTCAGAGTCGGAGCTGCACCTCATGCCCAACAGCCTGCGCAGTAGGCGGTCTTGCTCCTTCGCATGGCGGGCCGCCTGATGAAGCTATGTACCTAGGGTAGGGTCATAGGCCTGACCTAGATACCCTCCCCAAGGACATCACCCTGAAGTCAGAAGCGTTCAAAGGATACCATGATCCACTCGACCAGAGACTTTCTACTCGGAAGGATCAACGCCACTCGACCGCGACAGAAACCACTCGACGCACAGAAGACCTAAAGTCACCCTACTCAGCAACGGTCGGACATTTACTCTTAGACTTAATAGTCATTTATAGCACTTTACTACGGACGTTACCTGTAACGCTCCTTCTTTATAACATTGAACCCTGTGTAACGGAGGGGAGCTGGGGTCCTGGCGCACTCTATATAAGCCACCCCCTCCTCTGGAACAAGGGTTCGCACCGCTGTAAACACACATATACATAATCCAGTCGACCGCCTCTGGGCTCCGAGACGTAGGGCTGTTACTTCTTCTGAGAAGGGCCTGAACTCGTAAAACTCGTGTGTACAACTTCGCCATAGCTAGGATCTTGCCTCTCCATACTTACCCCCCTATTTTACTGTCAGTCTTAGTACCACGACAGTTGACGCCCACCATGGGGCAGGTGTCTTAACAACTTGTTGGAGAAGTTGCAATTTTTCTAATCCCCATCATCATGGTTTCTGGCGGAGGATTGGCCGAGGGCCGCGAGATAAGTCTCGGCGCGCTTGTGTTCGTCGCCGACGACTCCGCTTGGCTCCAAGAGGCTCCACTCGACGTCGAGGCGCTTCCCGTCCGCGGGGCAACGCACTTTTGCGCGTGCGTCCGCAGCGTCCTTCTGCGGCAGCCGTCGACTCAGTATCGGTCGGCTCCTGTGGCGTCCTCACTCCCTGCTGCTCGCCGGCGCAAGCGTTCCGGTCGGTCGCGGCTCCAGCGGTGGGTGAGGCACGCGGTGGCTCTCCAGTCGGCCACCCCACAAGTCGCGGCAATCGAGCCCGACGAAACTCTCTACGGCCTGTTCGATCTGTCGACTGGCTCCGTCGAGACGGCATCCGAGTGCGACAGCAGTGACCCCGCGGCGGAAGTCCTGATGGTCAACGGACCGCGCAGTTCTCCTGGCTTCCCCCGCAACAACGGTGGCGATGGCGGCGGTGATCCGTCACGCGTCCACGACGAGTACCGCCCCGAGCCCCTCTCTTCGCAGCAGAGGGAAGAGCTTCGTCGCCGTAACATGGATGCACTTCACACTCCTATCGTCGGAGAAACCCCCGAGGCCTAGGCCTTGGAGGAGGCGTGCCTGGCCAACTTGGCTGAGCACACTTGACTGGAGAACCTCCAGCACGCACTCGATGAGCGTGCTCGGCAGCGGATCCCTGAGTCCAGTCGACGACAACTTTTTCCACCTCCAACTCAGGTATACCGAACTCCGATTCAAAATCTCACAGCTGCAGCCCGAATAGCAGAGTCGATTCAGCCTTCCCAGTCAGAAGCTGGCAGGGGTTTGATGCAGATCAGGGCTTTACTCCGGGCAGCGGGAAAGCAGAACACAGCAGTGTCTCAGTCGCGGAATAGGATTCATAGCAGATCTGTGATGGTAGACACAGTTCAGTCGGCTCACAGCCCAAGATCGCCTCCAAGGCGTGAGGGACGTGGAGATCGGCGGGATCAGTACAGAAACCATGAACAGTATGATCACCGACTCGACCACGATGATCGTCATCGAGTGCCCACGCCTCCCCCAAGGAGTGGGTCATACGCGCCTCGGCAACACGATGAAGACGCCCTCACAGTGGTGGGCGAAGGATTCCAGTCGACCCCCGGGAGCCGGGCTTTGATGCGAGATCTATTCTCGTTCAAGGTCTGGTTGACAGGAACAGAGCGCACAGAGAAGGCCATGACAGAGATTACCCGACTGGCAGCAGAATGCATGTTTCAGGTCCCGACTGTTTCAGCAGAGCCATCAGGGCTGCAGTGATTCCTCCCAACTTCAGGTTGGCGACTGGAGTCAGCAAGTTCACTGGTGAGTCCAAGCCTGACACTTGGCTTGAGGACTACCAAGTGGCTGTGCAGATCGGTGGTGGCAATGATGAAGTGGCCATGAAGCACCTTCCTCTGATGTTGGAGGGCTCGGCCAGAGCGTGGTTGAATCAGTTAGCACCTGGCAGCATATATAGTTGGGAGGAACTCGCCCGAGTGTTTGTTAGGTCCTTTGAAGGTACATGCAAACGACTAGCAGGGTTAACAGAGTTGTAGTCCTATGTGCAGAAACCGGATGAAACCTTGAGAGATTATATCCAGATATGGATCACGTTGCACCACACAGTGGAGAATGTGTCAGATCACTAAGCAGTTTGTGCCTTCAAGGAAGGTGTCAAGTATCGAGAATTGAACCTGAAGTTCGGTCAGACCGGAGATATGTCTCTGAGTCAGATGATGGAGATTGCCACCAAGTATGCTAATGGTGAAGAGGAGGATCGACTCCGGAGTGGCAAGCACAAAACAGTCGCCCAAGAAACCGGAGGAGGGAATTCCAGTCGGAAGTAGAAGCGCAAGGCCGAGCCAGCTGCTCCTGGTGAAGCCTTAGCCGTGACTCAAGGAAAGTTCAAGGGGAAGCCCAAAGGGCCATGGAACCCTAAGAAAGTGAAAGATCAAGATGGAAATGATGTGTTGGATTTACCGTGCCACATTCACACCAAAAAAGATGAAGAGGGTAATCTCATTTACCCTAAAGATACCACTCGACAGTGTCGGCTCCTGATCCAGCAGTTTCGAGAGAAACAGCCCAAGGAAAAGGAAAAGGAGTCGGACAAGGGTGAGGATAAAGAAGAAGACGATGATGGTTTCCCCAACGTCAATTCCACTTTGATGATTTTTGCTGATGTTGAGAGCAAAAGTCGACTGAAAGTTATAAACAGAGAGGTGAACATGGTTGCTTCGGCAACACCAAGTTATCTGAAGTGGTCCCAGACAGCCATCACATTCGACCAGTCTGACCATCCAGCTCGTATAGCCACCCCTGGGAGGCAAGCGCTGGTGGTCGACCCAGTTGTTGAAGGCACTCGACTGACTAAAGTGCTGATGGATGGTGGAAGTGGCCTGAACATCTTGTATGCGGAAACCTTGAAGGGAATGGGCATTCCGATGTCCAAGCTCTGTGAAAGCAATATGAGTTTCCATGGGGTTATACCTGGCAAGAAGGCTGAATCACTCGGCTAGATCGCCCTCGATGTGGTTTTTGGTGATTCCAAAAATTACCGCAAGGAAAAGTTGACATTTGAAGTCGTGGATTCCCAGAGTGCTTATCATGCTATTCTGGGTAGGCCTGCTTATGCACGTTTTATGGCTCGACCATGTTACGTGTACCTTAAATTGAAGATGCCTGGTCCCAAGGGAGTGATCACTATCACTGGCAATCGGCAGAAGGCAGAAGAGTGCTTCCAGAAGGGCTCAAAGATCGCCGATGCACAAATGGCACTAGTAGAATTCCAAGAGTATCAGAAAAATGCAGATCCGAGTGATTTGCTACGAGCCAAGAAGCCTGCCACAGACTCTGCATTTCAGTCGTCCGGTGAAACGAAGCCGATTCACATTCACCTGACCGATCCCAATGCTGCTCCGACTCACATCTCAACAACGCTCGACAACAAATAGGAAGAAGTGCTCATCCAGTTCCTCCGTGAGAACTGGGACATCTTCGCATGGAAACCTTCTCACATGCCGGGTGTACCCAGGGGACTGGCTGAGCATCGTTTGCGAGTCGACCCGAAGGTAAAACCAGTCAAGGAACAAGGAAAGCAATTGGTGAGGAAGTAGCTCGTCTCCTGGCAGCTGAGTTCATCCGAGAAATCTACCACTCCGAGTAGCTCGCCAATGTTGTCATGGTCCCCAAGAAGGACGATTCACTTCGCATGTGCATTGATTTCAAGCATATCAATCGGGCCTGCCCGAAAGATCATTTTCCTCTCCCCCGCATTGATCAAATCGCCGACTCGAGTGCGGGGTGTGAGCGGTTGTCTTTTCTGGACGCCTATTCCGGGTATCATCGGATCCGACTGTATGGACCCGATGAGATAAAAACGGCTTTCATTACTCCATTCGGACGCTTCTGTTATGTCACCATGCCATTCGGCCTGAAGAACGCTGGAGACACGTTCATGAGGATGATTCAGAAGTGCCTGCTCACTCAAATCAGTCGGAATGTAGAAGCTTACATGGATGACATTGTGGTCAAGTCACGTAAAGGTTCCGACCTGCTGACAGACCTTGCTGAAACTTTTGCCAACCTCAGAAGGTACGATATCAAGCTCAATCCATCAAAGTGTACATTCGGAGTCCCTGGCGGAAAGTTACTCGGTTTCCTCATTTCCGAATGAGGGATCGACGCTAACCCAGAGAAAGTTGGTGCTATACTCCGGATGAAACGCCATGTGCGTGTACATGATGTCCAGGAGCTTACTGGTTGTTTGGCCGCCTTAAGTCGATTCATTTCTCGCCTCAGTGAAAAGGCATTGCCTCTTTACCGACTGATGAAGAAGTCTGATAAGTTTGAGTGGACTCCTGAAGCTGATGCAACGTTTGTAGAGCTCAAAGCCCTTCTTTCCACCCAGCCGGTGCTTGCTGCCCCAATCAGCAAAGAGCCTTTACTGCTTTACATTGCAGCCACTGGACAAGTTGTCAGTACGGTACTTACGGTCGAGCGAGAAGAAGAAGGAAAAGCCTATAAAGTTCAGCGCCCAGTATATTATGTTTCTGAAGTTCTGACTCCATCCAAGCAAAGATATCCACATTATTAGAAGCTTGTTTATGGGATTTATATGACTACGAAGAAGGTTGCACACTATTTCTCTGACCACTCCATTACAGTCGTCAGCGACGCTCCATTATCAGAAATTCTGAACAACAGAGATGCAACTGGTCGAGTGTTGGGGAACGTAGTAATTTCAAAAAAATTCCTACGCACACGCAAGATCATGGTGATGCATAGCAACGAGAGGGGAGAGTGTTGTCCACGTACCCTCGTAGACCGACAGCGGAAGCGTTATCACAACGCGGTTGATGTAGTCGTACGTCTTCACGATCCGACCGATCAAGTACCGATCGCACGGCACCTCCGAGTTCCACACACATTCAGCTCGATGACGTCCCTCGAACTCCGATCCAGCCGAGTGTTGAGGGAGAGTTTCGTCAGCACGATGGCATGGTGACGATGATGATGTTCTACCGACGCAGGGCTTCGCCTAAGCTCCGCAACGGTATTATCGAGGTGTAATTTGGCGGAGGGGGGCACCGCACACGGCTAAGAGATCAATAGATCAATTGTTGTGTCCATGGGGTGCCCCCTGCCCCCGTATATAAAGGAGCAAGGGGAATTTTTTCACATAAGCATCGCAACCCCAAAATTTTAAGAAACGACAACTTTGGTTTCTTGCCAAACCACAGTTCATAAGGCGTCGTCTCAACGGATTATGATGGTGCCCTATTTAACGTGAATGTAGCTGTCTCTAATGCATAACCCAAAACGATAGTGGTAAATTGGTAAGAGACATCATAGATTGCACTATATCCAATAAAGTACGGTTCTGACGTTCGGACACACCATTACACTGTGGTGTTCCAGGTGGTGTGAGTAGTGAAACTATTTCACATTGTTTTAACTGAAGGCCAAACTCGTAACTCAAATATTTTACCTCTGCGATCATATCGTAGAAATTTTTATTTTCTTGTTACGATGATTCTCCACTTCACTCTGAAATTCTTTGAACTTTTCAAATGTTTCAGACTTTGTGTTTCATCAAGTAGATATACCCATATCTGCTCAAATCATCTGTGAAGGTCAGAAAATAATGATACCTGCTACGAGCCTCAATATTCATCGAACCACATACATCTGTATGTATGATTTCCAACAAATCCGTTGCTCTCTCCATAGTTCCGGAGAACGGCATTTTAGTCATCTTGCCCATGAGGCACGGTTCGCAAGCATCAAGTGATTCATAATCAAGTGATTCCAAAATCCATCAGTATGGAGTTTCTTCATGCGCTTTACACCAATATGACCTAAACGGTAGTGCCACAAATAAGTTGCACTATCATTATTAACTTTGCATCTTTTGGCTTCAATATTATGAATATGTGTATCACTATGATCGAGATCCAACAAACCATTTTCGTTGGTGTGTATGACCATAGAAGGTTTTTATTCATGTAAACAGAACAACAATTGTTCTCTAGCTTAAATGAATAACCGTATTGCAATAAACATGATCAAATCATATTCATGCTCAACGCAAACACCAAATAACACTTATTTAGTTTCAACACTAATCCCGAAATTATAGGGAGTGTACGATGATGATCATATCAATCTTGGAACTACTTCCAACACACATCGTCACCTCGCCTTTTACTAGTCTCTGTTTATTCTGCAACTCCCGTTTCGAGTTACTACTCTTAGCAACTGAAGCAGTATCAAATACCAAGGGGTGGCTATAAACACTAGTAAAGTACACATCAATAACACGTATATCCAATATACCTTTGTTCACTTTGCCATCCTTCTTATCCACCAAATACTTGGGGCAGTTCCGCTTCCAGTGACCAGTCCCTTTGCAGTAGAAGCACTTAGTCTCAGGCTTAGGTACAGGCTTGGGCTTCTTCACTTGAGTAGCAACTTGCTTGTCGTTCTTTTTGAAGTTCCCCTTCTATCCCTTTTCCCTTTTCTTGAAACTAGTGGTCTCGTCAACCATCAACACTTGATGTTTTTCATGATTTATACCTTCGTCGATTTCAGCATCACGAAGAGCTCGGGAACTTTCGTCATCCCTTGCATACTATAGTTCATCACGAAGTTCTACTAACTTGGTGATGGTGACTAGAGAATTCTGTCAATCACTATTTTATCTGGAAGATTAACTCCCACTTGATTCAAGCGATTGTAGTACCCAGACAATCTGAGCACATGCTCACTAATTGAGCGATTCTCCTCCATCTTTTAGCTATAGAACTTGTTGGAGACTTCATATCTCTCAACTCGTGTATTTGCTTGAAATATTAACTTCAACTCCAGGAACATCTTATATGGTCCATGACGTTCAAAACGTCTTTGAAGTCCCGATTCTAAGCCGTTAAGAATGGTGCACTAAACTATCAAGTAGTCATCATATTGAGCTAGCCAAACGTTCATAACGTCTACATCTGCTCCTGCAATAGGTCTGTCACCTAGCGGTGCATCAAGAACATAATTTTTTCTGTGCAGCAATGAGGATAATCCTCAGATCACGGATCCAATCCGCATCTTTGCTACTAACATCTTTCAACATAATTTTTCTCTAGGAACATATCAAAAATAAACACAGGGAAGCAACAACGCGAGCTATTGATCTATAACATAATTTGCAAAATACTATCAGGACTAAGTTCATGATAAATTTAAGTTCAATTAATCATATTACTTAAGAACTCCCACTTAGATAGACATCCCTCTAATCCTCTAAGTGATCACGTGATCCATATCAACTAAACCATGTCCGATCATCACGTGAGATGGAGTAGTTTCAATGGTGAACATCACTATGTTGATCATATCTACTATATGATTCACGCTCGACCTTTCGGTCTCCGTGTTCCGAGGCCATATCTGTTATATGCTAGGCTCGTCAAGTTTAACCTGAGTATTCCGCGTGTGCAACTGTTTTGCACCCGTTGTATTTGAACGTAGAGAGTATTCCGCGTGTGCAACTGTTTTGCACCCGTTGTATTTGAACGTAGAGCCTATCACACCGGATCATCACGTAGTGTCTCAGCACGAAGAACTTTCGCAACGGTGCATACTCAGGGAGAACACTTATACTTTGATAATTTAGTGAAGGATCATCTTATAATGCTACCGTCAAACAAAGCAAGATAAGATGCATAAAGGATTAACATCACATGCAATCAATATAAGTGATATGATATGGCCATCATCATCTTGTGCTTGTGATCTCCATCTCCGAAGCACCGTCATGATCACCATCGTCACCGGCGCGACACCTTGATCTCCATCGTAGCATCGTTGTCGTCTCGCCAACTTATTGCTTTTACGACTATCGCTACCGCTTAGTGATAAAGTAAAACTATTACATGGCGATTGCATCTCATACAATAAAGCGACAACTATATGGCTCCTGCCAGTTGCAGATAACTCGGTTACAAAACATGATCATCTCATACAACACATTATATCACATCATGTCTTGACCATATCACATCACAACATGCCCTGCAAAAACAAGTTAGACGTCCTCTACTTTGTTGTTGCATATTTTACGTGGCTGCTACGGGCTTAGCAAGAACCGTTCTTACCTACGCATCAAAACCACAACGATAGTTTGTCAAGTTGGTGCTGTTTTAACCTTCGCAAGGACCGGGCGTAGCCACACTCGGTTCAACTAAAGTGAGAGAGACAGACACCCGCCGGTCACCTTTAAGCAACGAGTGCTCGCAACGGTGAAACCAGTCTCGCGTAAGCGTACGCGTAATGTCGGTCCGGGCCGCTTCATCTCACAATACCGCTGAACCAAAGTATGACATGCTGGTAAGCAGTATGACTTATATCGCCCACAACTCACTTGTGTTCTACTCGTGTATAGCATCAACGCATAAACCCAGGCTCGGATGCCACTGTTGGGGAACGTAGTAATTTCAAAAAAATTCCTACGCACACGCAAGATCATGGTGATGCATAGCAACGAGAGGGAAGAGTGTTGTCCACGTACCCTCGTAGACCGACAGCGGAAGCGTTATCACAACGCGGTTGATGTAGTCGTACGTCTTCACGATCCGACCGATCAAGTACCGAACGTACGGCACCTCCGAGTTCTACACACGTTCAGCTCGATGACGTCCCTCGAACTCCGATCCAGCCGAGTGCTGAGGGAGAGTTTCGTCAGCACGATGGCGTGGTGACGATGATGATGTTCTACCGACGCAGGGCTTCGCCTAAGCTCCGCAACGGTATTATCATGGTGTAATTTGGTGGAGGGGGGCACCGCACACGGCTAAGAGATCAATAGATCAATTGTTGTGTCCATGGGGTGCCCCCTGCCCCCGTATATAAAGGAGCAAGGGGAAGAGGGCCGGCCAAGGGGAGGTGGCGCGCCCAAGGGGGGAGTCCTACTCCCACGGGGAGTAGGACTCCTCCTTTCCTTGTGGGAGTAGGAGAAGGGAAGGGGGAAGGAGAAAGAAGGAAGGGTGCGCCCCCCTTCCCTAGTCCAATTCGGACCAGACCATGGGGAGGGGTCCGGCCACCTTTTGAGGCCTTTCTCTGCTTTCCCGTATGGCCCATTAAGGCCCAATACGAATTCCCGTAACTCTCCGGTACTCCGAAAAATACCCGAATCACTTGGAACCTTTCCGAAGTCCGAATATAGTCGTCCAATATATCTCTTTACGTCTCGACCATTTCGAGACTCCTCGTCATATCCCCGATCTCATCCGGGACTCCGAACTCCTTCGGTACATCAAAACTCAATAAAACTGTCATCGTAACGTTAAGCGTGCGGACCCTACGGGTTCGAGAACTATGTAGACATGACCGAGACACGTCTCCGGTCAATAACCAATAGCGGGACCTGGATGCCCATATTGGCTCCCACATATTCTACGAAGATCTTTATCAGTCAGACCGCATAACAACATACGTTGTTCCCTTTGTCACCGGTATGTTACTTGCCCGAGATTTGATCGTCGGTATCTCGATACCTAGTTCAATCTCGTTACCGGCAAGTCTCTTTACTCGTTCCGTAACACATCATCCCGCAACTAACTCATTAGTCACAATGCTTGCAAGGCTTATAGTGATGTGCATTACCGAGTGGGCCCAGAGATACCTCTCCGACAATTGGAGTGACAAATCCTAATCTCGAAATACGCCAACCGAACAAGTACCTTTGGAGACACCTGTAGAGCACCTTTATAATCACCCATTTACGTTGTGACGTTTGGTAGCACACAAAGTGTTCCTGCGGTAAACGGGAGTTGCATAATCTCATAGTCATAGGAACATGTATAAGTCATGAAGAAAGCAATAGCAACATACTAAACGATCGGGTGCTAAGCTAACGGAATGGGTCAAGTCAATCACGTCATTCTTCTAATGAGGTGATCCCGTTAATCAAATGACAACTCATGTCTATGGCTAGGAAACATAACCATCTTTGATTAACGAGCTAGTCAAGTAGAGGCATACTAGTGACACTCTGTTTGTCTATGTATTCACACATGTATTACGTTTCCAGTTAATACAATTCTAGCATGAATAATAAACATTTATCATGATATAAGGAAATATATAATACTTTATTATTGCCCTAGGGCATATTTCCTTCATCGAGTGGCAAAGTGGGCGATTGAACTCCTTCCCTTGGATATCAAGTTTGAGGCAAAGAAAGCTATGAAGTCCCAAGCAATAGCAGATTTCCTCGCCGAGTGGATCGAACAGCAACTGCCGACTCAAGTCCACTCGGAGCACTGGACCATGTTCTTTGATGGTTCCAAGATGCTGAATGGTTCCGGTGCAGGGGTGGTACTGGTATCCCCCCGAAGAGACAGGCTCAGATATGTTCTCCAGATTCACTTTGATTCCTCCAATAACGAAGCTGAATATGAAGCACTCTTATATGGGTTACGTATGGCCATTTCACTCGGTGTCCGTCGCCTCATGGTCTACGGCGACTCAGATTTGGTAGTCAATCAAGTGATGAAGGAGTGGGACGTCAGAAGCCCAGCTATGACTGGTTACTATAACGCAGTGAGGAAGTTGGAAAAGAAGTTTGAGGGGTTAGAGCTCCATCATATACCCCGACTGAAAAATCAAGCAGCCGATGATTTGGCCAAGATAGGTTCCAAGAGGGAAGCCATTCCCAGCAATGTGTTTTTGGAACACATTCATACACCTTCAGTTCAAGAAGATCCTTTCACTGAAGAGCCCCCGCAGCCTAAGAGTGCCACAGATCCGACTGAAGTCGAAGTCCCAGCCGTGGTCGACTTGATCAAGGAGGTTTTGGTCATCACTCCCGACTGGACAATGCCATACATTACGTATATCCTTAGTAGGGAACTCCCAGAGGATGAAGAGGAGGCTCGACAGATCGTCCGTCGATCCAAAGCCTTTACTGTGATAAGAGGATAGCTGTTTAGAGAAAGTGTAACTGGAGTCAGCCAGAAATGCATAACACCAGAAGAAGGTCGAGTGATCCTCAACGACATACACTCGGGGACCTGTGGCCACCATGCGTCCTCTCGGACCATTGTGGCCAAAGCATACCGAGCTGGATTTTATTGGCCACGAGCAAATGAAATGGCGAAAGATATAGTCGACAAATGTGAAGGCTGCCAGTTTTACTCCAACATGTCCCACAAGCCTGCGTCAGCCCTGAAGACCATTCCACTCGTTTGGCCCTTTACTGTTTGGGGGTTAGATATGGTTGGACCCCTAAGGACTGGTAGGAGCGGCTTCACTCATGTGCTTGTAGCAGTCGACAAGTTTACGAAATGGATTGAAGCCAAGCCTATCAAGAATCTTGAAGCCAGTACTGCCGTCAGCTTCATCAGAGAGTTGACATTCAGATATGGGGTTCCGCACAACATCATCACTGACAACGGGTCGAACTTCGATTCTGATGAGTTCAGAGCCTTCTGCGCTTCCCAAGGCACTCGAGTCGACTATGCTTCAGTTGCCCACCCCCAGTCGAATGGGCAAGCGGAAAGAGCAAATGGCTTGATTCTCAAAGGACTGAAACCCCGATTGATGCGTCATCTCAAGCACGCAGCAGGCGCCTGGGTCGATGAACTTCCATCAGCTCTTTGGGGATTGAGGACAACTCCCAATCGGTCGACTGGCCGAACTCCATTCTTCTTGGTCTATGGAGCTGAAGCTGTTCTACCGAGTGACTTGCTTCACAATGCACCCCGAGTCGAGCTTTTCTCTGAGGATGAAGCAGAACAGGCCCGACAAGACGCAGTTGATCTCCTAGAAGAGGAAAGAGAGATGGCCTTAATCTGGTCGACCATTTATCAGCAAGACTTGCGTCGATTCCACGCCAGAAACGTGAGAGGTCGAGCGTTTCAAGAGGGAGACTTGGTTCTTCGAGTGGATCAGCAGAAACCACACAAGCTCGCCCCTGCTTGGGAAGGTCCCTTCATCGTCACCAGAGTGCTCCACAATGGGGCGTATCATCTTTACAATGTCGAACATCAGAAAGACGAGCCACGGGCTTGGAATGCGGAGCTGCTCAGCCCCTTTTATACTTAAGCGCTCATTCTGTTGAGTTGTAATAAGAAATACCTTTGTAGTTTGTTTATTAGAGATAAGAGTTTTACAGTCTTCTAAAAATGATTGTCGTCGCTTATACTTGTGTCTGAAATCCCCCAGTGGGTGACTTAGCCGCGAATCCGTTTCGCCTAAGTTTGAAAAATCCTACCGAGTGGTGAGCAAGCCTCTCACACGGGGGCTTAGCCGCGAATCCGTTTTGCCTAAGTTTATAAAATCCTACCGAGTGGTGAGCAAGCCTCCCACTTGGGGCTTAGCTGCGAATCCGTTTTGCCTAAGTTTGAAAAATCCTACCGAGTGGTGAGCAAGCCTCTCACTCAGGGGCTTAGCCGCGAATCCATTTCTCCTAAGTTTATAGAATCCTACCGAGTGGTG
>NC_057802.1:546489559-546499131 GCF_018294505.1 Triticum aestivum
CCTTCGGAGCTGCGCCACAAGTACAACGTGCGCTCCATCCATACCCGCAAGGACGACGAGGTGCAGGTCGACTGCAACCTTCTCCTTCGGAGCTGCGCCACAAGTACAACGTGCGCTCCATCCCGATCTGCAAGGACGACGAGGTGCAGGTCGACTGCAACCTTCTCCTTCGGAGCTACGCCACAAGTACAACGTGCGCTCCATCCTGATCCGCAAGGACAACGAAGTGCAGGTCGACTGGAATCTCCTCCCCAGAGCTGCATCTCAAGTACAAAAATGTTCCGAGTGAAGAATAAATTCCACTCGAAGGCAAGCACAAGCATATTCGGAGATAAACCAAATCCAGATAAATCCTAAGGTTCCGACCGCGGATCAAAGTACTCGGGCATCAAGCCCGAAGGAGTTTAACGGTTACAAAAATCACTCGGCATCCCGAGGCAAATTTAAGGTGGAGCATAAAAGTTTGTTCACTCCGCAGGAGGAGGGCTGGCAGGCTCGACGAACTCGTCCAGGTCAATTCCGTCGGCTATCCGAGTGGCGGCAGCAATGAAGGTCTCCATGAAGGATTGGAAGTCATGCTTCTTGGTGTTGGCAACCTTGATCGCTGCCAGCTTCTCTTCTTGCGCCTCCTTGCAGTGGACACGAACCAAAGACAGAGCCACATCAGCGCCGCACCGGGCAGAAGACTTCTTCCATTCTTGCACTCGACCGGGAATTTCATTAAGTCGAGTCATCAGAGACTCGAGGTCATTCTGGAGCGTTGCCCCTGGCCAGAGTGCTGTGTCGATCCGCGACATTGTGACCTTCAGTTGAGCAAGATAATCAACAACACCAGCAACACGATATTCCAATCGGAGTACATTCATGGCAGCCTCGTCCTTCAGCGGTGAATGGATGGGGTCCAAGCTTGTCTCAACTCGCCCAGTCTCTTCCTCGAAGTTTCGGCAAAATTCTACACGTACAATTCAAAGATGAGTCAGCGGTTGTATATCGAGTCGACAATGACAAGTCAGTCGGTTCAAAGAAAATACCTTCAAGCATGACGAACAACTTCTTGGCAAGACCTCCCAGATAATTCTCCAGATCGTCCCTCTTGCGAGCAATGCCTTCCATTTTATCGTTCAGATTGTTCTTATCCTTCTTCAGACGGGTCGCTTCCTTATTGGCTTCATCAAGGGAAGTTTTCAGCTTGGCGTTTTCTTCCTCCAGTTTGCCGATTGAAGCTAGCTTCTGTTCGGCGAGAGCAGTTTTCTCGTCAGCTGCTTTCTGGGCGGCCGCAAGATCTTGGTCCTTTTTCGCCAAAGCTTGATTCATTTTCTCCGAAGGAAATAGCGCTCGGCTCAGAAAAAGTAAAATAAAATCTGGTATAGAGACAAATCAGTCGTCAAGTTTTCTCTTACGAGCAGCTTCATCCTTGGCCTTCTGCAGATTTGTCTTGGCCAGTTCCAGATCGAGGTTGAGCTGAATTTGTTTTTTCTCCAATTCAGCAAAACAAACTCCGAGTTCACAAGATTTCTGTAATCAAGGAACAGTCAATCGACAGATGGAAAGATCAGTTACTTCAGAACAATAGTTCGATAAATTCAAGTTGTTTTCAGACCGTAGTCGACTGCCCGCAGTCAACCACGGTCTCGGGGACTACACCCAGTGGGTGCACTTAGCGTGCCCCCACTGGTCCAGATTCCACTCGACGTGGTCTGTCTAGGTTGAGTGTAAAAAAAGGGTTGCTCTCAGACCATAGTCGACTGCCTGCAGTCGACCACGGTCTCAGGGACTACACCCAGTGGGTGCACTTAGCGTGCCCCCACTGGTTCAGTTTCCACTCGGCATGGTCCGTCCCGGTCGAGTGAGGAAATTCTGATTCTCAGACCACAGTCGACTGCCCGCAGTCAACTATGGTCTCGGGGACTACACCCAGTGGGTGCACTCAGCGTACCCCCACTGGTTCAAAGATTCAATTGACAACAACATAGTCAGCTCAGAGTACGAATTTGCTCAGTGGCAAATCAAAACACCCAATGGGTGTACAGATGCGAAGCGCAGACAGATGAAAAGATTCTTTGAAAGAAAGTTTTCAGGTACCATATACTAACAGAACAAGCCAAAAGAGTCAGTCGGCAATCTGCTAACCTGGACGTTGCTCTGGAGAGCGGAGCTGGCATCATAAGCAGCTTGGCTGGCTTCCCATACCATCTTCATCTTCTCCATCATAATGCCCACCTGGCGTATAGCCTCTTTGGCAGCACCCACTTGGTCCTCTGGGACGTGATGTGCAGCAAAAAGTGAAGGTGGATCAGCGGGAGTCTGTACGACTGACGCGGAAGGCCAAGCACTCGACAGTGGTATGGTGAAGGAGACGGAAGTCCGATTGGCATCGCCGGCGTCCTGAATTACCGGTTCCGCCACCAGCGTAGACTGAGGCGTCTTGCCAGCGGATGTTTTCCTGTTTCTTCTCCCTAAGGGCCTCTGTGGCTCGTCCTCGTCGTCGTCGGGGAGGTCAATGATGTTGAGAGGAGCTGTAAAAAGATCAGTCGCCAAAATTCCATCCCCGATTGGTTATATCGCCGTTCAATCGACAAAGCAAAGACAAGATCACAAAGATTATACCTGGGTTGAAGGTGACCGCATCTTCCATGTCCTCATCCTCGTTTTTATAAGAAGAGGTCCCAGAGGTAGCGGCACTGCTAGTTTCAAGATTCATTCGGTCAAACCAAGGAAAAATGGACAACACAAAACTTCGGGTAGAATGAAGACAGGACACTCACGCAGAGGCAACAGGGATGTCAATTTTGATTCTGGCAGCGTTTTCCGGGTCTTCTGCACTACAACCTTGGACTGCTTCGGGGCCTTTTCAGTCGGCGCCGGAGACGACGTCCGATGACGCTTCGACGACTGCTCGGTCTGAACGGTCGCCTTGTCGCGGGCGCTTGACGGATCGTGGGTGAGCTTGGACAGCCTTTCCCTGCGGGGAGGTGAGTCGACCTCTTCTTCATCACTCGGGTCATCGCTCTCCTCGTCCCCTTCACCGTCAGAATGCCACTCGCCGCTTTCACCTCCGCTTGCCTCCCCTTCCGGGTCCTGCTCCTGCTCTCTGTTGGGCATCGAATACATCTCAATAAGGGCCTGGAAGAAAACAAGCAAGACAAAGTCAGTCGGTGGACCATAAACAGATGCATGATAAATCAAGATAACACTCGGTAATTCAGAGTTGGACCTTGTCTGGTTCATAGGATTGGTCGAGTGGAGGGATTCTCCTGCCCCCCTGGGGTTATCTTTGTTGCCAGTGATACCCCTCAACAACTTCTCCACCGTATCCTCGTCGACTTCTTCAGGATGCACCCGAGTGGAATCTTCAATGCCCGAATACATCCACATTGGATGGTCACGGGCCTGAAGTGGCTGGATACGTCATCTGAGGAAGACTTCCAGCAGATCCATACCGGTCACGCCCTCACGGATGAGGTAGACCACTCGCTCAACCAGCACCTTCACCTCCGCTTTCTCCCCCCGGGGTCACTTTCAAGGCGGAGGGCTTCTCCACGCGAGCCATGGAAAAGGGAGGAAGTCCAGTCGACTGTCCTGGAGTCGGCTGGTCTTTGCAGTAAAACCAGGTCGACTGCCACCCTCGGACTGACTCGGGAAGGATTATGGCTGGGAAAGAGCTCTTGCCCCTCATTTGAATTCCAAGACCCCCACACATCTGAATCACAAGGATTGGGAGCGACACGTGAAAATGTGCTTGAAGAGGCCCAGTGTGGTCGACAACCCAAGAAATTTTCGCACAGAGGCACGAAAGCAGCAAGATACACGATGGTGTTGGGGGAAAAGTGGTGAAGTTGTGCCCCAAAGAAGTTCAAGAAAGCTCGGAAAAAAGGGTGCGGAGGCAAAGAAAACCCGCGGTCGATGTGGGTGGCGAGGAGGACGCACTCACCCTCTTGCAGTCGAGGCTCAGTCTCATTTCCCGAGAGCCGCGCGGATCCGTGGGGAATCAGTCCCTCCTCTGCCAGATCATCGATGTCGTCCTGGCGGATCGTCGACCGGATCCAGTCGCCTTGGATCCAGCCGCGCGGCAGACCGGACCTCGACGAGGATCCGCCCCGGCTGGTCTTCTTCCCCTTCGCCTTCGCCGTCGCCTTCTTCGCGCGCTCCAGGGCCTCCGTCTTCTCTTTCACCATCGCAGCGGACAGAGCTCAAGCGAAGCGGCGGCGCTGAGGCAGGAGCAGACGCAGTGGGGGAAAACTGAGAGGAAGGAAGAAGAATGAGGGTGCACTGTTAAAAAAAACCCGGCCAGGCGCCTTATATGGGGTTGCTTCCGAGTGACTGACCTGTAGGCCCGGGCGATCTTATCAAATCCCGCAACAGTCGCGCGCGCGATACGTGGCGAAAAAGGTGGCATGGAAATCGAGGCGGCCCTGCCTTATCCAGCCCAATTACTGCGGCCTCCTTCGCCCCGCGCGCTTCCCAAAATTTGAATCCCGCGAGATCTGCGGGCAGCAGAACAACCTGTCAGACGGAAGATCTTCTCCATATTAGCACTCAAAGTTCTTTCAGCAAAAGTTCACTCGACAAAACCAGGAATGGACCAAGGCGACTGAAAAAGAAGTTGGTGTCATCACACTGGTTCGTCGATCCAGACAAGACACACCCGAAGCGCGAAAAGTGAGTCGGAAGTATTTTCAACTCCTTCTCCACTCAAACCCTGATCCATTCGGGGGCTAATGATGAAGCTATGTACCCAGGGTAGCATCATAGGTCACCCTGAAGTCAGAAGCGTTCAAAGGATACCATGATCCACTCGACCAGAGACTTTCCACTCGGAAGGATCAACGCCACTCGACCGCGACAGAAACCACTCGACGCATAGAAGACCTAAAGTCACCCTACTCAGCAACGGTCGGACATTTACTCTTAGACTTAATAGTCATTTATAGCACTTTACTACGGACGTTACCTGTAACGCTCCTTCTTTATGAACATTGAACCCTGTGTAACGGAGGGGAGCTGGGCTCCTGCCGCACTCTATATAAGCCACCCCCCTCCTCTGGGACAAGGGTTCGCACCCCAGTAAACACACATATACATAATCCAGTCGACCGCCTCCGGGCTCCGAGACGTAGGGCTGTTACTTCTTCTGAGAAGGGCTTGAACTCGTAAAACTCGTGTGTACAACTTCGCCATAGCTAGGATCTTGTCTCTCCATACTTACCCCCCTATTTTACTGTCAGTCTTAGTACCACGACACCGCCTTCGCCTTTGCCGCCGCCTCCTTGTTTGCCTCGCGCTCCGACAACTCGATGGCGAGTTGAAGCGCCTTGGCATTCTTGTGGCGGAGGCGCCGCGCATCCGTCTCCGCCGTCGTGGGAGAGCGGCGGAGGACCTTTGCGAGGAGCGTGGCCTCGGGATCGACCGACGCGTTCGCGCGCGAATGGTGCGCGGACATAGCCTCCAACCCGCCCGCTTCCACTCGCGCAGGGCTGCACGTGCCTCGGACTCGGGCATCCTCGTGCGCGCCGGCCCCGGAGCAGGCACGAGGACCCAGCGGTGCTCGAGTACCACTTCCGGACCAGTGGGTGGTGGAGGTGGGCGGCGTACCTGAAGGAGTAGAGCGGAACTTGCGGAGCTGCGCGTCGGGCGAGAAGGCCGGCGACATCGTCGGCGCTACGCCTACGGGTGACGGGCGTTGTGGAAGAAAATCCGCCGCTGTCGGGTTCGCCTTGCTCGAGCAGCGACCTCCTCAAGGCGATGCTGATGACCACCTCCTCCACATCAATGTTCGAGCCGTCGGATTCTGCACCGGAGCCACCGGTGCTTTCGTCGCCGGCCATCGGATCGGAGGAGAGGGGATTGGAAGTGCATTGGACTGTGAGGGGAGTGAAGTGGAGTTCGGATTGACCGGTGTCTAGGGTTTTCTGGATGAGGATATTTGTGGGGTCGGAGTTGGCCGGGCTGTCGTGGCAGACGCGCCTGGGCCGCCTCATATCCGCTTCATATTTGAGCTAGATATGAGGGGTGCCGGTCAGCCCAGACGTTTGACCTCCATTTTAAGGCGTCCGTCTAGGTTGATTTTTCACGATCGATCAGCGACCGGGCCATCCGCCTGGGTGCCGTTTGGGGTGCCCTGCTAGATGCTCTAAGTCCGACCACTAACAAACAATTTGCAGGAGTATTACACATTTATATTACCATCGAAGATCTGTATACGTCATTGTGTTTTTTCTTTTTTATTTTGCTCGTACCGCATATAGCTCTTTAATTTGCAATCTCGCGAAACCGAGAGACCCTACGAGACTTATCCGTGATCATTTCGGATGTGAAATAGCAAACGCACAGCTGCCGTTAAATGATCCGCAAACCATAGCATGAAACTGCACATATTCTTGGACCGCTCCGTTGGGGTCAAGCGCCCATGCATGCCCTAAATCATGAGTCAATCAACTAATGATGATGGCAGAAAGCACGTGCACTCAAAATAAACCAAGTTTAGTTTAATATTGTGCATTATTTTAAGTAAAGAAAATTACTCCCTCCGTTCGTAAATATAAGTGTTTTTTAGAGATTTCAACATGGACTAATATGAATGTGTATAGACATATTTCAAATTATAGATTCATTTATTTTACTCCGTATATAGTCTTTATTGAAATCTAAAGACTTATATTTAGGAACAGAGGGAGTACTAGCGAGCCAGGCTCACCACGTAGGGTCGCTCGTGCTGTGAGTGTGTGACTACGACCATTCCAGGTGCACACATTGGCATTGGCATGGATTGGAAGGGGCAAACACCAAAGCGCAAAGGAAGCGGTGGAACAAAGCAAAACAGCCGGCGGCTCAATATGCCACATCCTCCGCCCGGATATTGTTACGGCTTCGTATTTTGGGTTAAATTTTAATCAATTTTAACTAATATAATATAATACAATTTAAATATCATAAAAGTTTATATCATGAAAACCTCTTTCCTGTACAAATATAATACTTTCTATTAAATCAACAACAATTAGTATGGTTCGGAGGGAGTGGTATTTAGTTGTTGTATCATGTACTTCGTATTTTCTTAGTAATATAAATGGTCAAAGTTTGACTTGAACAACAAGGGAGGAGCGGGCCGACGGCTAGATGGAGTGGCTGCAACGGCGACTACAGCTGCAGCAAGTGGGCAGGGGCTCACCAAGATCGGTGGAGAAACAAGAGAGAGAGGACTCAGAGAGTATATGAGGTTTGACGGTGGGGTCAGGTTATTCGCACCGACGAGGCGATGGACATCTCACACTTCTTCCCTTGATTATAGACCAAAGTGGAGTTTACGAACAATTCGAACAAATAGTGACAGTTGGGAGGGGGTAGGAGGGTTGTCCTTTGGAGGATGTAGCTATTGGGCCGAGCGGTTAGGAAGAGAAACTAGAGAGCTTACTCGACACCGCTTAAGCGGGAGGCCCCAATGATGGCCTTGCGTAAGATTGGCCACCAAACTGTGGGCTATATGTCCTGCCTTGCAAGATAGAACCAGAGATGACAACACATCTTCCTTTCAAGTGTAGATACACAAGACACATTTGGGTCGACATTCAAGGATGGCTCAGGCTGCAACAAGTGAAAAATGATGACCAGAGCAACTTCAACTCGATAAAGGATTGGTGGCACTCCATGGTAAATGCCAGCGGAGGTGTCTGTAAGGGACTGGCTTCCCTTGTTATGCTTACATCATGGAAGATTTGGTATGAGAGAAAACCTAGGCTTTTAGAAATTGTGCATCCGTGTTTAGTAAGATCAAAAGATAGCCTGTTTCATGGGAGAAGGCACGGCCAAATACTTAGGATCGTTGATTCAGTGAGAGTAGTTTCTTGTATCTCCAACCATTTGATCGTGTTTTGTGTGTAAACTTCTTAATTAATGTGATGTGGCAAAGCTTTCGCCTCCATTTTCTCTACTATTTGAAAATAGGATAGTGTTTTTTTTCCTATTAGGCGGAGTGCTTCGTCCAACATTGCATATTTTTTTATGATCATTTTTTGAAAACCGCCTTAATCATTCCATCTTTTATTGACTTATCAAATAAACTATATTTTCTTTGGCAAGTGTACCCGAGGATCAAAAGGAGGAAGTCTGCGATTCTGGGCTGGAACAGGCCGGAGCCCGGAGGTGGTGGTTCCTTGCAGGGGAATGTGAGCTTGGAGCACACACAACTTTCAGCACGGAGTACTGATCTAATGGTACTACCTTGATCTGATTGACGAGTGGGTGAGGTGAAGGTACAGTTGAATGGACAACCGAGGCAGGCGGGCAGGCACATGGGCCAGCAGCAGCTTGTGATTTAACTTGGAATCTTGGATGCGTGGCGAACCGGAGATGGCAACCCATCGTTTTTAGTAGTCATATGCCCCATGGTTTATCTTCTTTGTTGTGTTTCCTGTCAGTCTCACACATATATACTACTCCTTAAATGTTCTTATATTATAGGACAGAAGAAGTAGTATTTAACTGCAATATTATCATGGTTTGTTGTCCCATCAGGGACATCTGATCATGGTTTGTTCGGTCAGAATAGAGGATGCGCCCCACTATTAAGTTTGGACCCTGATAAATGTTACCTGTGTGGCATGAACACATCATAACTTGGAAGTTTTTCATGGCAAATTTATTAACGCGATAATGACAATTTTAGTTACCAATTATGGTTAAAAAAATGGAAGGCAAATTTCAGTTTTTTGGGTTTTTTTGGATGACAATTTTAATTGTAAAAAACATCAGACCGGATTGCTTCGTGCTACACGAGTGACACTTATCATTTAGGATAAGTTTATTTGTGCAAAAGATTGTAATCAAGGTCTGCCAACTTGCTATTGATGTCAAACCATAAGCACGCAAGCACTAGCTTAAGCTAACCCAGCTGTCATGCATGTTATCACCTAAACCCGAGTATATCTTTCAGCCCGACACGCACACGTAAACGAAGCCCGAGAGAACAGCAACAAGCCAATCAATCATTGTCTAAACTAGGTGCCGCTGGTCGACGCCGCCGACTGACCGAAAGGTGGGCGAAGGCCAGGGACAACGCACGCAACTATAGAGATCTTGGGAGCTCACACACGCCACCCCCTTTTGAGGTCAGTTAGTCAGTCAGACATGCACTTAGCCCAACTCCACCGCGCGACCCTATCCTATCCGCCCTCGTCCGTTTAGGGTAAAACGAAAAAACCAGACGGCCCAGCGCGCGGGCGCAAACAGACTTTTGTCCGCTTTATGTCCGCTTTCGACCTATCCCCGGCCCAAGTTTGTGTCGGTTTTAGGGTGAAACGGACAGCGCGCGGACGGGCGGGACGCGCGCGCTTGTCCTCCCCTGGCCCGCCTGTCGGTGGGAGAAACAACCCCCCCCCCCTCGTCCCATTTGACGCCATTTCCCCAAACCCTCGCACGTCCCTCCCACCGCCCCCTCTCTCCACCGTCGACCCGCCCACAAAGGTGAAGAAGAAGGCGGCCAAGGCGCCAAGGAAGCCGCGGTCGGAGTGCACGCCGGAGGAGATCGCCAAGTTGGACGCGGAATCGGCGAAGAGGCGGGAACGGAGAGCGGTCGT
>NC_057802.1:546843792-546889513 GCF_018294505.1 Triticum aestivum
GGCGATCCCCACGCCACCGCCCCGCCAACGCCCCGCCACCGCCGGCGACCACCGCCCCCATCCTGAACCCTAAGATAGATAGTGGGGTACCTCTCCGGTGAGCCCCCCTCCCCGCTGCGGCTGGTTCTTCCTTCACCCCGGCGAGCCCCCCCACCCACTGAAAATCGACTGACCCAAAAGTCGATTCAGTCGACTGAAGTGTAGCTAAATCGGAGCAGAATCGCAAGCAAGAGCAAGAGCGAGAGCAGCATCGCGAGCAAGAGCAATAGCAAGAGCAGACCAGGCAGGGGACCGAGAGCTAGAGCAGAGCAGCAGTGCGAGCAAGAGCTAAAGCAGCAGCAGCTCCTACTGATGTGGACGTCGCCGCCGAGGGAGCGACGTCGTGGAGGAAGTGGCCGGCGACGCCGCTGTGGATGGAGCCGCGCCGTGTCGGATCGGGACCGAGCGCCGGCAGCACCATGAGATCGAATCAAGAAGAAAATGCGGTGATTAGTGTACAACCTCTTTGGTGGCGCTGATTAGGCCACAGCTTCATCCGAGGAAACGGTGATGATGATGCTCTTCCGGTGGTGCAGGTGAAGACGGCAGTGTGGGAATGGAGGTGGCGCGAAAGACGAGGGGAACGTCGGGGCAGCTCCTTGGAGGTGGAGGACGGGGTGGCTGAACCGGCGGGACGATGAGATCGACGACGGATCCTCATCCGGTACGGTGGATGAGGGACGTTGAGGTGTTGCTGTGGACGACGTCGTCGGGGAAGAGGCTCCGGCTGGGTGGCGGACGGAGCAGGGTGTGGGGTTTCGTCGCGGGTTTTCGCGGCCTCGGTGTCAGAATGGGTGGGCGAATGGGATGGCAGTGGGGAACCATGGCTTAGAGACGCGCTTGTCCGAAATGTGGGGTAAGTTACGAAAGTACCCCCACCGATTTGAGGCGGTTCTTTCGGTTCAGGGTACCATGGGCATTTCGCGTGTCGGGATTTCACAGGAGGTGGGAGTTTTCGCGCGTGTTGTAATTTCGGAATAGCAAGGCGCGGGTTGAGATGGAGGGAGTTGTCGGAGCACAACGAGACAAAGATATATCTTAAATATTTCGAGCAAACAAGGCGCGGGTTGAAGAGGCGGGAGTTTCGCAGCACGATAGACAGAGATGCTAGCTTGAATTTTCGGCATAACAAGGCGCGGCTTGAAATTTTGGAAGAACAAGCTTAATGTGTACCAAAAAAAGACAATTTGCAACTCAACACGCACACAAACACCATTTAGACTAGAGTAAGGTACACGTGCATTGCATGCATGAGATTTGGCAACCAAAATTATGAATAAATACCACATTAGCATGCAAGCTTTGAGTCATATATGCATGATGTAGATGTTCGTTTCATTCTTATAGTTCATTTCATTCAAAATCATCTAGTTTTATAAGAAAGCTAATCTATTTTAAAATTCATGGAATTGTGCGTCGTAAGACATAAAGTAAAAACAAATAATGGCAAATCATGTAGAAAAACATTTGGGCAATTCTGATACGGAAGATTCTAGAACAAATAAGAAGTGCTTGTGTTTTGATGTTTGTGCATTATGCTTAAGTTCAACCATGGAGTCTTCTAGATTATACATGTGGCGAAATCTGGTGGAATCTAGATGATATCCAACGGCCCGTAGTGCTCAAATTTGCCATCTTTGGACCATCGGATTCGCCTCATCCAACGACCATCTTTCAAAGTTAAAGTTACCCGCACACAATATAAAAAATATAAAATATAATATATATAGGGGTATAGATATAGATATGTGATGCGAAAGCCGCCCATCATCTCCAATTAGAATAGTGTGTCCATGCACGGATGCGACGTGGCCAAATGATGTCTGCCATCGGTATCTCAAATTCAAATCAGTCTAACCTTGTTCAATGTGTATACATTACAACATGCTCGTTTCCAAACCACACCGTGCAGATCTCCGTTATATTCATGCATGCATGCGTTTCAAACATCAGGATCTCTTATTCAAATATTTGAATTCAACTTTACATTGATTATGACCTCACCTATTCTTTTGCACCCACACAGTAGTCTTCTCTTTATAATTGTACCACTAACTTTCTCTCGTGCATGCATGCACACACACTACCAGTCGGCATTATCCATCGCACGCATACAATCTTTTTCTTCAGGTCGGTCTCCCATGAAGGCACACACCCACACACATCCCCCTCTCCATCATATCGGGCATTCTTTATCTCTCACGCGTGCATGCGCAACGATCGATGTTCCTCTATGTATGTGTGTATATAGCTAGGTCTTTCATAGTTTTCCACACAAACCGATCAATCGATATATCCAGTGAGGTCTCACCCTCTTTCCCACGTCCACATCGATCAATCTATACCTCTCTATATAGGATTAACATATATAGCTAATACACCCACATTAATTATATATCCAACGTCCCCCTCTCATCATCCATGCCTTCCACTTCATCTCTCAGACGCGTGCACAATGGCGAAGACAGGGGGCAGTAAGGGCCCTGCCCCCTCCCCCCCTAACATCACTATATATCGAGGCTAATATGAATGTGATCATTAGACAATTGCTGCTAAAAATGCTTTAAGTTCATGAATTGACCCTCCTCGTAAATGATTAGCAATGCTTGGCCCCCTAGCTCATTTATTTTTCATGGCTCCGCCACTGCGCGCAACAGCGCACGTGTTTGCCCCCTCTCTCTAAATATTGATCTCACACTTGTGCATTCCTTCATAGTCTCCCTCCACTCGGCCCCTCGCAACATCTTCTAGCCCCCCACCGGATTTTGCCACATGTACAATCTAGCAGACTCCATGGTTGAACTTAAGCATAATGCACAAACCTCAAAACAATAGTGGTTCTCTTTTGTTCTAGAATCTTCCGTATCATAACTGCCCAAACTTTTTTCTAGTTGAATTGCCATTATTTGTTTTTACTTTATGCTTTACAACGCACAATTCCATGAATCATAAAATAGATTAAGGGCTTCTTTGATTCAAAGGATTCTCAAAGGAATTTTGGAGGATTCTAATCATTAGGAATTTTTCCTATCTTGGTTGTTTGATTCGTAGGATTGTAAACCATAGGAATTTTTCCATATGATTCATTTGCACTATATTTCATAGGAAACATCCCATCCACTCAAACCTCTTTGAAAGAATTCTGCGTTTTTTCTATGCACAATCAAACACTCGTACAATCCTGTAGGATTCAAGACGACATTCCACTATAATCCCATGTTTTTCCTATTCCCGCGTTCTTAGCTTTTTTATAAAAACTAATTGATTTTGAATGAGATGAACTATAAGAATTAAACGAAGGGCTACATCAGGCATATATGACTCAGAGCTTACATGCTATAGTGTGGTATTTTTCATAATTTGGTTGCAAAATCTGATGCGTGCAATGCACGTGTACCTTACTAGTACTTCGAGTATGTGCGAAACACGTAAATTAGAATACCAATGGCACGCTACACAGTGTCTCTCTTACAGTTCATGAAGCCACGTGGCACATGTGGAGGCGTTGTCGCGACCTCCTTGCATGGATTGATCACAGTGACGTGCTGCTGGTTCCAGAAGAATGTACTCGTCCTCCCTGAGCCATACCGGCGGTACATCCACGAAGCAAAGATGTGCACGCATGCCATGCACGCACTCATTCCCTCGCACGCACACGCGGGTACACGGGCGGACGCAATTTTGTACCAAGATCCACCCCATGTGATAATTTGACGCGTGTAAAGTCGTTCACTTCATTGATGGTCAATTAATACAGCGCATGCAAATTGAGTGGACGTGAGGGCGGAAGAAAGACATTATTACTCCACTGCGCGCATGCGAGTAGTTAAATCGTGGGTTGCTAGTAGTACTTCCATTGGTCTCCTTCGTATTTTGTGCCAATTTTTGACAGTAACATAATATTTACGCATTTGAGCAGTGTAGTACTTGAAATTTATGTTCCGCTAAACTCATCGGGAGCCGTTTCGGGCCTCGAAACCAAAACCATCAATTAATCTTTACCTTGTTCCCATCACATTCGAAAGCCTGCTCACACCTACTAGTACGTACCAAACCTGAACGTGTTCCCACTATGCAGGTATTAGTACTAGTGCTAGTACTTAGGTTATAAAAAGGGGAACTACCTAACCGAAAATTACTCTACCTTTCCTCCTCATAAGTGCTTCTTCTTCGTCCGTCGTTGCCATGGCCGGTGAGCAGAGCTCTAGGTCGAGAACTACTCGTAACAAGGGAGCGGCAACCAAGGCTGGAGAAAAAAAGAGAGGGCTCGCCGGCACGCAGAGACCTCGAAAGATCTCTCACGGGCAAGCGATGGCTCCCAGGAGCGCCCTAGCCGCGGAGGCGAACATGCCGAGCCGGCGGAGCTGGAGTCGTTATCCCTCGACGGCATGCCCGATCAAATCAATAAGCAGAAGGAGTTCATCCAAGGTTTGATGGAGTTGCTGAAGGAGAGCCTCGACGACATGCCCGCTAAGCTCAATCAGCAGGGGGAGTTGACCGCAGGCTTGGTGATGCTGCTGAAGAAGAGCATTGCCTCGGAGAAGAAGGCGACCGGCAAAATCCTGCGACTTCAGGAGGACAAGATCGACCTGTTGAAGGAGAAGAACGCCGACTGGAAGAAGCTGCATGAGAATAGTAGTTCCTCGATGAAGATGTTGCAGGCCCTCGTCATGGACCAGAAGGAGGAGTTGGGGAAGCTCCGCATCGAGCACCCGGCTGCTGTCAAGGTACGTAATGCGGCTGTGGAACAAATGATGAAGGCTTGCGTCGAGAAATCCCGCGTCATGGACAGAATGAAGAAGATGGCGGAGGAGACGCGCAAGGAGATGGAGGTCGTGGAGGCGATGAAGAAGCAGTTATGACTCCGCGGCGAATTAGATCATTTGGGGTGATAATCTTCCTTCTTCTTTTGCTCCTGTGTTTCATCTTTTGCTTCGGGTGTTTCGCCGCACGTGTCACGTTCTCTGCGAGGCATGAATAGAACAATGTTTTTTTGAGGGAATGAATAGAACAATGCTAACAATGAGATGACTAGCAAATTAGATCATTTTTTATCGCCATATGGCACTGGGCTGCCGTGTTTCGTGCTCCTCTGTCGTAGTACTACTCCAGTGGAAAACTTGTGTATACCGCACGGTTCTTTGCTCCTCCTCGATCAGGTCGTCGGCACATTTATACGAGCAGTCAAATCACAAGGCCCCGCCTTCCAGCAGTAATGAGCCGTCTAATCACAAAGGCCCTCGCCTCTCGTGAAACCGACCAAGCTAGACTGCCCCGCCCTCTAGCCTTTTAAAAAATGTATACTTTTGTATAGCAGTAGTATCGATGGATCGCGCCATGGAGCAAAACTTGAAATTTAAAAAAAGGTGGTACATATAGAGAGCGCTCGTCGCCAAATTATGCATATAGTACTATTAAAAAGGCTAGTCACAATAATGGTGTCCAGCACAACCCACCCCTCAAATAAAACTAAGAGGGTGCTTGGATACGTTTTAGTCCCATGACTAAAAGTAGTGGGACTAAAACATGCTAGCCTCACCCATGCTTGGATCCAAATACTAAAAAGGCTAAAATCAAGTTAATGAGCATTTATTATCCTCCAAACCCTCCAATCCAGAACTCGCCTGTGTTAAAGGAGAGGAGTTAAATGAGTAGAGAGAGGACTAATCCACATTTTAGTAGGGGTACCCCTGACTAAATTTTTTTAGTCTCAAGACTAGTTTTAGCCCCTCTTTAGTCAGGGGTGCTTGGAACTTTAGCCTCTTAAAGAGACTATTTTTAGTCAGACTAAAATAAGTCCCTTGGATCCAAGCACCCTCTAAGCATCCTGGAATTCTTTGACAAAACTAAGCACCCTGAAATTCTTTGACAACTAAACTGCTGGCTATATGATGTTGGCCATATATATTGTACGTATATAATGTGAAGAAACGAGTGGTAGTACTATACCAACTAAAAGATGAAATGTAAGAAATACTAGTATGTACGTACTGAAGACTTAAAGTAACGATAAGAAACATAACATAGTTCTGCTGGGGGCTCAGCACAACACACCCCTCAAATTAAATTAAGCACACCTGAAATTAAACTTTGCAACTATTCCGGTAGACACTGCATTAGAACCACCATGAGCAACGACACTGCCACCTTACTTGGAGTCCTCGTCCACGTCCTCGACTTCATCCTTGTCCCTCTTCCTCTTGGCCGATACTTCCTTGCTAGAACCGCACACTTGGCTGTTGCTCTTCGTCCAACCCTTGTAGATATTGAAGCAAAGGTAGCCATCCATTGCAGCATAGTGGATGTGGTCTATATCTAGTACATTCCTCTGCCATGCATGACGATGAAACGTGTATGGAGGTTTCTCCAGTTTACCGTACGAAGGATGAACCATGGCTCCTGCCAGGGTCAGCATTAAAGGCTGATGAGAGGACACCAGCCGATTCTTCTAGAGGTCGAAGGTGTTGCCTACAACGAGGCCTATCCGACGCAGGACATCTTTGTCGTTACCAAAGTCTACAGTAACTAATTTGACTAGGTTGCTCTCGAGGAAGTCCTTAAAATCCTGGCACTCAACGTCGGCATGGCATATGTGGTAGACCAAGCATAAGTCATGCACGCAAACCTGGATCACGGCGGGCTTCTTCCTCTCTTCGTCCTTTAGATCCTTCTCTCATCCCAGGACTGTGGTGTACTCAACATCTAGCCCAGCGACCCACTCATCATCTGGGTCTTCGAACATGCGTCTGAAGCGAGAAAGGCATCCTTTCACCGTCGCGGAAGAACGGGTGTAGATGACGTCGAACTCATTGCCGGTGATGGTTCTAACCTTGTACTCACCGCCGATCGTGGAGATTTGGGACGCCATGGATTTGGGAGGAGGGTTAGGATTAGTGGAACTGCCGTAATGTGAATGGACGGGACGACTAGGAGCGAACCGCCGTAGTATTGAAGGACGTGCGGGGACGAGTAGGAGTGAACTGCTAGCGTGCGAACGGCAGGGAAGTGGCTTTCCATTCTCCCATGATACGGGCTTCCGAGAGCCCTGGATCTGAGATCGAACGGTTGCATGGCATGATTCTAGACCTATGGGTGAATATCCTATCCTGGAGGGTTATTCTGCAAATTTTCAGCAACTTAGCATGCGACCGTTTGATCTCAGATCCATGGGCTGCCAGCAGCCCGTATCATGGTCGCGCCTACCACGACCGTCGCGTCGCTCGCGCAGTCGCGCCCTTGGAGATTTAACACGGTGCGTTAGGCTATCTGATGTTGGCATGTCATACATAGTCATCACTTAGTCACTCATACTACAACAAGGTTGGCTATAAGGTTGGCTATAAGTGTAATTTTTTTACTCCTCTCTATCTCTTTCTTCGTACTCCCTCCGTCCCATAATATAAGAACGTTTTTGACACTAGTGTAGTGCCAAAAACGTTCTTATATTATGGGACACAGGGAGTACTAGTATTTATTGCATTTGCCAAGGAGTGACCTCTTCCAATGAAATGGTGTTGCTAAGTTTGCTTCATTTAATTAGCTATAGACTCAAAATTGTCTTTTCACCTAGGTACACGCGCTTAGCACCGTTTCTTCCTTGAGTCACCAAACTAGTCTCTCTCCTCTTGATTAACTTGCCACATCAGACTTTATGCCTATGTGGCAAGCTTAAGCACCTGTAGGAGCAAGTAAAAGTAAGTACAATAGTGCGCTTTACATGGCATTTTTGCATATGTGGAGGAAAGAGAGGCAAGGAAAAAGTGGAGAAGTGGGCTCTCATGCAAGAGCCAGCCTCTACTACATGGTGGAGCATTGGGAGAGGCACCTGTATGGAGGTGTTCAGGAATCGGGAGACTCACGCCGGTCATAGCGCCGCAGCTAAAATGATAATGGCAAGTCAAATCACGGGGCCCCACCTGTCCAACAGTAACTCGCTGTCAAATCACATAGCCCAACGTTTGCAGCAGCCTACTCCCTCGTCTTCTCGCGTCTCTGTCGAACCGACTAGGCGGAACTGCCCCGCCTACCGCGCAGGAAAAGCCCGACTTTTAAATAGTATACAGTATACTAAATTTGTATCCATGGATTGCGCGCGCGCCATGGAGCAAAGCGTCTAGAAAACAGCGGTACACATGTACGTAGTATACAGCACGCCCGTCGCGTTCGCGTCGCACCCCAGACGGTCGGTCGGTCTGGCACGCTGCTCTCCGAATGGAACGCGCGTCATATTGCGTTTGCACACACATGTGGGACGGCAATTGAGAACCGACCATAGGCACACTCCCCGGCCCCGCAAGTCGGGTGACTTAATAGAAGAGGGAGACGAGCGATAGTACTAGAGAAGTGTTGTACTACGTTGGTGCCTGGACGATCCCTGCAAGACACGGAAGATCAGTTCGTCCATGCATGTGACCAGACTCCAGCAGACACGCCTGGATTGGCTATCGTCTACATATCGTGTAGGCTGTGTTGTACATGGCTGTAGTTGTGGTGAGAAATCTAAAAAAAGGTTTCTTGTCATCTCGCAAAATTAGGTGTCATGTGCTTCGGATCACTGCGAGGGTTAAACAGTGACAACTGAGTTGGGCTAGTCATTGGGGGCACATGCACGAACAGTGACTACTCGGCTGCCATCTAGGTCAAGCCGGCTATGTTAATTAGGACATCTATCGATGGACCCCTTTTCTATGAGTTTATCTTTAATTTGAGCTTTGTTCCTCGTATAGTTTGTCCGTCGGGATTCATGTTGTCTCCTTTGGGCAGTGAGGTTATGATTTCTTGTCATGTGGCATTTTTTCGTGTTATATGTTATAATCCGGTGCTTCAGATCAAAATGACGACAACTGCGCCTCCGGGCCACGTGCATGAAGACTTCTCGACAGTCATTGACGAGGTCAAGCCGGCTCTGGTAGACAAAAGAAAACTAGTACTACTCCACTATATAGGCAGGAGCCTCTGCGCTTGCTTGCTAGTGTTGCTCTCTTCACACTGTCTCGGCCTCTCCAGATCTAAACACGACAGCGGTGGTCACACACTCTCTCTCTCTCTGCTCACCGCTGGTCACAGATCCAGCCGGATCCTCTCCGCCGAGGAAGGTGAGAAGGTGCAACGTTCACGCGGTCGTCCTCGGCGACGGCTCTTACCCACTGCTGGGCGCGTCCCGATCAGCCTGCCTTGCCGTTCTCTCCCAAGCACGCTGGCGAGGGAGGGCCTCCGACCCCTTCTTCCTCGCTGCCGTAGTGTGGGCAGATCTGGCCTCCCGCCGCCCACCTAGCGACATCCCGGCGACCATCAGGTATAACTTCCTTCGAAACCGGGCTTGCTCTACTTCCCGAGCTCCTGACGTCGCTGCATTTGTATCTTTTACTATTTCTCAGGCCCCCTCGTAGATAGGATCGATCGGCTGTTCGAAAACCACCTAACTTTTTTACGTTTAAGAGGTAAAACTAGTTCATGCACTCGAATCTAGTACTACTTGGTTCAAACAAGGAAGAAAGGGGGTGGGGGTGGGGGAGGATTTGTTACCTGAATCTAGGACTTGGTCGAAAGAGGAAATAATGGGGGCGAAAAGTAGCAGAGACTGGCTATCCAACTGGTCTCTAGGTCTAATAGGGAAATAAAGGGAAACGCAGTACAAACTCAATATAAACCCGATCTATTGGTTGAAAAAGGAAAGAAAGTGGGGACTTGGGGACAAGTCAACAGAGTAAGTCCAGCACTAGATTTGCTAGCCTCACACAGTATAAGGTGGCTATACCGAACAAAAATGGGACCAACCCAGATATCCCGTTCTGATGTTTGTTGCCCCGAGCCACTCTTATGTAATGCCACTGGTAAAATGTAGCAGTCGCACTATTAAAAGTAAGGACACGTTAAACCAATGTTGTTTTCAATGTAATGCCTCTAGTAATATGAATCAATGGCACTTCTTTACATGTCCTGCTAAAATTTCCCATTAAGATAAGTTGGTTCTTTTCGTTAGAAATGCAACTGTCCTAGTCCGCCTACTCTCCAATGCCCAAAGTAATGTCATATTTAACGGTTGTCATAGTTAATCCTAATGCCCACACTAATATCTAGCAATGCCAGTGCTTTAGAAATTGCTACTGTCCTTGTAGGATTGCCATTCAGATAAGAAACATGCTTCTTTTCATTTGATGCATGTTTCATCACTTGTTAGTCACCCTCCTTTCCACCTTTTTTTGTGCAAACAGAGATATACATTTCATGCTCGATCTTAGTTGAACTGCACAAATGATATCCAAATTATAGTTGAGCATTCCAGGAGCTTCATAACCAACCTTGATGTTGCTCAATTTTATTGCAACTAATGAAGAAGAAGCTATGTGGGTTTCGTTTTCTGATGGAAATGGAACCGGGGCTGGAGCCCTTTTCTTAATTTTTTTTGAAGAAGAAGCTGCTAGCTCACGGGACATTGCTTCATTTTAGGTGAACTGCACCAAAAGGTCCCATGAATTGAATCATTCATGTTGGTGACTGAAAGAGCCAGCTTCAGCATCCCAGTCTAAGCACCCCCGGCCTCCATCCTTGCGACGCACGGTACACCTCGTTTGCCACCTGCTCGACCCTAGTGTCACTGATAAAATGAAGTAATAATACAGTTAAAATAGAGCGAGTGTCATCTCTATCATTTCATTTCCAATGTAGATAAAGAAAGTGCTTCTCTTTGTTAATGTATGTTTCATCAACTAGTCCCATTGTTAATGTTTAAGCGTTTCTGCAAACTGGGGTGCTTAATTTTAGTTGATATGTACAAAAATAGAGATTTGAATGTCTCAAGGCGCCTCCTTGTACTACCGCTGTACACTGATGTTCATCACTGGCAGAAGGTGTATCTGGGAGACTTGGGACGATGTCCAGTATGAGGCGTACCGTATGAGGCGTCGCAGGGCCCATCTCGCCCTCGCAGCATGGCATACTATGATACTATCGCAATATTTTCTTCTATTTATTTTGTGTGTTTCATCAACTAGTGCCACTATAATGTAATCACGCTTTTTCATTATCTGTGCAAACAGGGTTATTCAGCTGCATTTTGGTGGAGCTGCACAAATGTATGTATGGAACCGACATATATGCAGAGTGCAAGGTGTGCCAAGTAAAAATTACCGACACCAACCATGCTGCATGCACGCATTGGCATCCACCACCACCAGTGGGATGTGTGGCGCTCTCTGTGGACGGATCTTTCTCGGCAGCAAATCATCTAACCAAATACTAGTAGCTTATATTGGCAGTTTTCTAGGGAGTACTCTTTTCTGAAAGAAGCACCAATCTATTTTTCTTTATTTGTACATTGTGTCACAACTTTGACCCAAAGGTCCAGAGCTATTTTAGGGTGATTGGCGTAGTACTCGGAGACTGATTGTAAGCATGATTTTCATTAGCTGTCACACTGATTGTAAGCATGAGCAGGTGGAAGATTAGGTTAGTGCGAAGCTTACCTTAAACCCTCCCGCCGCCGTTGAAACAAGGCGAGCATCGAGGGAACCGTGGAGAACGGCGGGGAAGCGACATCGTGCCATCCGGCCTCCTCTTGCGCTGGGAGAACGAATACTCCTGTGGCTCCGGCTGGCTCTGCACCCTCACGAACGGCACACCATACTCGATCGATTCGTTATCCTCTGGGTGCTCGACCTTCGACCTGTACGCCCACCACCTCTGCCTGATTGTCGCCTCGGGCGAATCTGTCTGCTCCATCGCCTAGAGGAGATACTCGATGAACTCGGAGGACTGCGGCGTGACTGCCGCCGAGGAGTACATGTACATCGCCGCCGTCTCGCTCTTTCGCATACATTGCCACATGGCCCGCACCGTCCTCGAAATCTCCCACTCATTGTCAAACCAACTAAGGATCTCCTTCAACCTGGCTAACTTTGCCTGGTCGCCGCCGGTGATCTGCCTGATTCGCTGCTGCATCCTCTCCATAGATGTCATTCTGAGTGGTCCGGTGCTAGCTTTGGAAGATGGGAGGAGAGACGGTGGTCTTGCAATAGAGAAGAGGGAGAGGTGAGACGGTGGTTTTGGAATGGAGATGATGGAGAGGAGAGGAGGTGGTTTTGCAATGGTGAAGATCAGAAGAGGGAGAGGCGAGACGGTGGTTTTGGAATGGAGATGATGGAGAGGAGAGGAGGTGGTTTTGCAATGGAGAAGATCAGAAGAGGGAGAGGCGAGACGGTGGTTTTGGAATGGAGATGATGGAGAGGAGAGGAGGTGGTTTTGCAATGGAGAAGAGGGAGAGGAGCGTGCGGCAGCGATTTACGATTGGACGAGAGGGCCGGCGCGCTGTGACTGGATCAAAATCAAAATCAATTTACCCTTTAATTAAGAAAGCGACCCCACATTAACTAGTCTCCCTTTTATTCTGGGTCATAATTGACCATGATTTTCGCACATAAAATATATGTTATACGTTGCAAAAATAATATAATTTGAAAGTACATTCAGATATGAACCAAACGATACAATTTTTGGTGACATGCATTCACATTTTGCTTGTCAAATACAGTACGTGGTCAAAATTTGACCCAAAATACGCAAAACAACAAAAAAATACTTCCAAGACCAGCGCCGCTCTTCCGCTCTTCTCCTCTTAAACCACCGCCGCTCCTCTCCTGTTCCAATCTAAATGCAGCGCCGCTCCTCTCCTCTTCCATTTCAAAACCACCGCCCCTCCTCTCCTGTTCCAGTCCAAAACTAGCGTCGCTCCTCTCCCGTTCTAATCCAAAACCAGCGCTGCTCCTCTCCACTTCCATTCAAAAACCACCGCCGGCGAGTGAAGGTGCTGTGGAGAAGTAGATCGATGGAGGAGTACAACCGATACGTGAGGATCGCAGACGGCGACCCTGTGAAGCTAGCTAGGATGTTGGAGATACAGTCTTGGTTTGACAACAAGGACCAACTAGCGGCAACGGCGACATCCATGGCCAAATATCTACAATAGAGCGAAAAGGCGGCGATACTCCCAGAGGGAGTCGCGTCGGAGTACATAGAGCTGCTCCTCTGGGCCATGGAGCAAACAGATTCACCGAATCCGATCATGAGGGAGCGGTGGTGGGAGTATCGATCCCAGATGGAGCATCCACCAGAGATTGAAGGATCGAGCATCTACAGGGTGCCGTTTGTGAGGGTGTCCTGCCAGAGCGAGCTGGTGGAGTCTTCGTCGACCGAACCCAACTGCAAGAGGAGAAAAGCAGTTGGCCGACGACGCTTCCCCGCCATCGTCTCCCTCGCCGTTCACATCGTCTCACGGGGCGGCTGTCTGCCGCCGAGGAATAGGAGGGGGCTGCCCCCCAGCCCAATAGGCGGGTAGGTTGTGAATTGTCAGGAGGAGCTTAGGGTTGTTAGTATTTGCAGGTTGTGAATTGTGTTTTGTGTTGTGTATTTTGAGAGTACTTTTAGATATGAATGTTTGTTGAATTTCAGATTTGTAGTATTGAGCATATGAAGTATTTTATGAATTCTAGAGATCTATTTTTAGCACTTAAAAAAATGTAGTTTCATAGGAGTATAAAAGTGCAGACAATGTGATTCTCAGATAAGAAACTGCAAGTTTCAGTTTCAGATAAGAAACTGCAAGTTCAGTTTCAAATAAGAAACTGCAACTTTCAGAGGCAGAGCATTTATATTAACACAACCTTTTCAAACAGGGTTAACATCATGTTGGAAGTTTTATTCATGGTCGAAAATGGAACTACCAGCCAGTTAACATCATGCTGATCAACATTCATGCATAGCACATCTTCATATGATGCACAGTCAAAATGCCCACACAATGTCGAGTGTGCGAAACACAGAGAAAACGAGGGACGAAGTTTTGGCAAGTGTTGGACGTGGTTTTGGGCTGCCCCGTCTAGGCCTGCTCCCTCCTCCCCGCGACCGGCTCTGCTGTCGCGCAGGCCTCACCGCCCCATCGTACTCCCATCGCTGGCCTAGCCATCCCTCTACTCACCCACACCTGTTGTTATTCTCCGGCGACGACAGACGAACCAGTAAACCCTCGTACGGTCGTACTCCCCTCCGCGTGGGAAACAACTGCCGAGTCTTCCCTGCCTCCGTGTCGTTCCCTTCCTAGGCCTCGCCGTCGTCCACCGCCCTGGTGCTCTCAGCGCGGCCTGGTCAACGTGGTCAATGACCGACATGCATCTGAAGTGGACTGTACGTGGAGAGGCCGACAGCTGGGTCCACGGCCGCACACAAGGAAATGCCTCCTTATTATGCGCAAAACAATGATTCCTCCACCTGACACCAGGGACCCACCGAAAGGGCCTCTGTATTTCGTGAAAAAAACGTTACCGCCGCTGACAGCTCGGACCCACCAGCTATATCTTCGCACGCAAGGAAGTGCCTCCTTATTACGCACAAAAAAATGAATACTCCCCCTGCTAGCTGGGACCCACCATGGTGGGGGCTGAGTAGTGGGCCTACTAAGTTGACTCGCATGGGGGCCTTTGTCAACTTTAGTCAATATGAACGATTCTAGCTCCAGTGACCGTACCATGTCCATCCAACGGCCGTAGTGCTTCTTCAACCTCTGGTCTTCTTGCTCCAGCCGCCCAAAGCAGCGCCGGTCGTGCCGCATGCTCCTGCCTCCCATGGCCGGTTGTGCTGCCGCGGAAGCCTCACCGCCCCCTACTATTCCCACCGCTGGCCAGGCCCTGCGGCGACGGTAGCCTCACACCGCAGCCGAACCAGTGAACCCTCGTACTCCTCTCCGCGCGGGCTTCCACTGCCGCGTCTTCCCCGGCTCCGCGTCGTCCCCTTCCTAGGCCTCGCCGTCGTCCACCGCCGTGGTGCTCTCCGCGCGGCGTGGTCAACGTGGTCAAGGAACGACTTCCATCGGAAGAGTACTGTACGTGGAGAGGCTGACAGCGGGGTCCACGGCCACAACCCAGTTTTTTTGTGATTTGCCAAGTAAGTCGCTTTGTCAGGCCTGTTGCGCTGCAAATCTTTCAAGACGAGGAGAGCTTTCATTCGGCTGGCCGATAAAATGGCCCATCAGTAATGAGAAATGGGCTGTACATTTCTAAAACACATCAAACCGGCAATTAGTTTCAAATATCTTTTTTCTCATTTCGAGATTTTAAATTACATTAATTTTTATGCGTCGAGAATTTGTTGGATTTTATATTGATATACATTTATTTTTAAAATCAGTTTGAATGTGAGTCGAAATTTCGGGATTAAAAACAGTTCGGACCGCACCGAAATATGCAAAATTTCGTATAATTTTTTAACCGTGGCCACAATATGGGCTGTAATGCTAACAAAAAGAATATGGGCTCCAAAAAAAACCTTAATAATTAGCAAATGGGCTGTAAATTATTAGAAATAATGGCAGATGGGCTGTATGCTGGTTTCCACAGATTTGAGGCTCTCCTAAAAAAAAGGTTGACGCACAAGCAGTGACTATTGGATGGCCATCCAACAGCCGTCGTGCTTCTTCAATCTCTGCTCTTCCTGCTCCAGCCGCTCAAACAAGCGCCGGCGGGACTGCCTGCTCCCTCCTCCCCGCGGCCGGCTCTGCTGCCGCGCAGGCCTCACTGCCCCACCGTACTCCCATCGCTGGCCTAGCCATCCCTCTACTCACCCACACCTGCTGTTATTCTCCGGCGACGGCAGACGAACCAGTAAACCCTCGTACAGTCGTACTCCCCTCCACGTGGGAAACAACCGCCGAGTCTTCCCTGCCTCCGTGTCGTTCCCTTCCTAGGCTTCGCCGTCGTCCACCGCCCTGGTGCTCTCGGCGCGGCCTGGTCAACGTGGTCAACAACCGACATGCATCTGAAGTGGACTGTACGTGGAGAGGCCGACAGCTCGGTCCACGGCCGCACGCAAGGAAATGCCTCCTTATTACGCGCAAAATAATGATTCCTCCACCTGACATCAGGGACCCACCGAAAGGGCCTCCGTATTTCACGAAAAAAACGTTACCGCCGCTGACAGCTCGGACCCACCAGCTATATCTTCACACGCAAGGAAGTGCCTCCTTATTACGCACAAAAAAAATGAATACGGCCCCTGCTAGCTGGGACCCACCATGGTGGGAGGCTGACTTGTGGGCCTGCTAAGTTGACCGGGACGGGGGCCTTTGTCAACTTTAGTCAATATGAACGATTCTAGCTCCAGTGACCGTACGATGTCCATCCAATGGCCGTAGTGCCTCTTCAACCTCTGGTCTTCTTGCTCCAGCCGCCCAAAGCAGCGTCGGTCGTGCCGCATGCTCCTGCCTCCCGTGGCCGGCTGTGCTGCCGCGGAGGCCTCACCGCCCCGTACTATTCCGACCGCTGGCCAGCCCCTGCGGCAACGGCAGCCTCACACCGCAGCTGAACCAGTGAACCCTCGTACTCCTCTCTGCGCGGGCTTCCACTGTCGCGTCTTCCCCGGCTCCCCGTCGTCCCCTTCCTAGGCCTCGCCGTTGTCCACCGCCCTGGTGCTCTCGGCGCGGCGTGGTCATCGGACGTGGACTGTACGTGGAGAGGCTGACAGCTGGGTCCACGGCCGCAGCAAGGAAGTGCCTCCTTATTACGCAGAAAATAATGATTCCTCCACGTGACAGCTGGGACCCACCGGACGGGCCACTGTATTTCGCGAAAAAAATGTTTCCCCCTGACTGCTGGGACCCACCAGCTACATCTTCGCACACAAGGAAGTGCGTCCGGGCAAAAAAAAACGATTCGCCCCCCTGACTGCGGGGACCCACCAGCTACATCTTCGCAGGCAAGGAAGTGCCTAACAGTCGGGACCCACCTGGTCAAAGCGTACTTAGCGTTGTCATTCTGGTCGCGAACGTGTACGTACATATATACTGGAGGATGTAGAGGCGCGCACGTGTCGTAGTAGAGGCGCGTACGTGTCGTAGTAGAGGCGCGCACATAGCATGTACACGTACGTACAGCGGCCAGGGTGCAAGAAAGAAAATACGGCCACGTATGTGTACATACGGGCGGGGTCTCGAACGCCTACTCGCGCATACGTACGGCCAGGGCTCGTGTGCATGGCTGGGTCAGAACGGAGAAACAACGTCGTCGTGTTCATGGGGAGGCAACGGAATGCATCGTGTTCATCGGGAGGCAACGGAACGCGTGGGAGCCAACCGGCTGGGTCGGAACGGAATGTGTGGTCGTGTTCATCGGGAGGGCTTGGACGGAACAGGCGATGGAAACGATGTTGGGGAACGTAGTAATTTCAAAAAAAATTCCTATGCACACGCAAGATCATGGTGATGCATAGCAACGAGAGGGGAGATTGCTGTCCACGTACCCTCGTAGACCGACAGCGGAAGCGTTATCACAACGCGGTTGATGTAGTCGTACGTCTTCACGATCCGACCGATCAAGTACCGAACGTACGGCACCTCCGAAGTTCTACACACGTTCAGCTCGATGACGTCCCTCGAACTCCGATCCAGCCGAGTGTTGAGGGAGAGTTTCGTCAGCACGACGGCGTGGTGACGATGCTGATGTTCCACTGACGCAGGGCTTCGCCTAAGCTCCGCAACGGTATTATCGAGGTGTAATATGGTGGAGGGGGGCACCGCACACGGCTAAAATATCGTATATCAAGTGTGTCCATGGGGTGCCCCCTGCCCCCGTATATAAAGGAGCAAGGGAGGAGGAGGCCGGCCCTAGGAGGGGGCGCACCAAGTGTGGAGTCCTACTAGGACTCCCTAGTCCTAGTAGGATTCCACCTCCCATATGGAATAGGAAAAGAGGAAGGGAAAAAGAGAAGGAAGGAAGGGGGCGCCCCCCTTCCCTAGTCCAATTCGGACCAGACCAAGGGGAGGGGTGCGGCCACCCTTGAGGCCATTTTCCTTCTTTCCCGTATGGCCCAATAAGGCCCAATACGTATTCCCGTAACTCTCCGGTACTCCGAAAAATACCCGAATCACTCGGAACCTTTCCGAAGTCCGAATATAGTCGTCCAATATATCGATCTTTACTTCTCGACCATTTCGAGACTCCTCGTCATGTCCCCGATCTCATCCGGGACTCCGAACTCCTTCGGTACATCAACATACATAAACTCATAATAAAACTGTCATCGTAACTTTAAGCGTGCGGACCCTTTGGGTTCGAGAACTATGTAGACATGACCGAGACACCTCTCCGGTCAATAACCAATAGCGGGACCTGGATGCCCATATGGGCTCCCACATATTCTACGAAGATCTTTATCGGTCAAACCGCATAACAACATACGTTGTTCCCTTTGTCATCGGTATGTTACTTGCCCAAGATTCGATCGTCGGTATCTCGATACCTAGTTCAATCTCGTTACCGGCATGTCTCTTTACTCGTTCCGTAATACATCATCCCGCAACTAACTCATTAGTCACAATGCTTGCAAGGCTTATAGTGATGTGCATTACCGAGTGGGCCCAGAGATACCTCTCCGACAATCGGAGTGACAAATCCTAATCTCGAAATACGCCAACCCAACAAGTACCTTTGGAGACACGTGTAGAGAACCTTTATAATCACCCATTTACGTTTTGACGTTTGGTAGCACACAAAGTGTTCCTCCGGTAAACGGGAGTTGCATAATCTCATAGTCATAGGAACATGTATAAGTCATGAAGAAAGCAATAGCAACATACTAAACGATCGGGTGCTAAGCTAACGGAATGGGTCAAGTCAATCACGTCATTCTCCTAATGAGGTGATCCCGTTAATCAAATGACAACTCATGTCTATGGCTAGGAAACATAACCATCTTTGATTAACGAGCTAGTCAAGTAGAGGCATACTAGTGACACTCTGTTTGTCTATGTATTCACACATGTATTATGTTTTCGGTTAATACAATTCTAGCATGAATAATAAACATTTATCATGATATAAGGAAATAAATAATACTTTATTATTGCCTCTAGGGCATATTTCCTTCGGTCTCCCACTTGCACTAGAGTCAATAATCTAGTTCACATCGCCATGTGATTTAACATCAAAAATTCACATCACCATGTGATTAACACCCATAGTTCACATCTCTATGTGACCAACACTCAAAGGGTTTACTAGAGTCAATAATCTAGTTCACATCGCTATGTGATTAACACCCAAAGAGTACTAAGGTGTGATCATGTTTGATTGTGAGATAATTTTAGTCAACGGGTCTGTCACATTCAGATCCGTAAGTATTTTGTAAATTTCTATGTCTACAATGCTCCGCACGGAGCTACTCTAGCTAATTGCTCCCACTTTCAATATGTATCTAGACCGAGACTTAGAGTCATCTAGATTTAGTGTTAAAACTTGCATCGACGTAACCCTTTACGACGAACCTTTTGTCACTTCCATAATCGAGAAACATATCCTTATTCCACTAAGGATAATTTTGACCGCTGTCCAGTGATCTACTCCTAGATCAATATTGTACTCCCTTGCCAAAATCAGTGTAGGGTATACAATAGATCTGGTACACAGCATGGCATACTTTATAGAACCTATGGCCAAGTCATAGGGAATGACTTTCATTCTCTTTCTATCTTCTGCCGTGGTCGGGCTTTGAGTCTTACTCAATTTCACACCAAGTAACACAGGCAAGAAACTCTTTTCTTTGACTGTTCTATTTTGAACTACTTCAAAATCTTGTTAAGGTATGTACTCATTGAAAATACTTGTCAAGCGTCTCGATCTATTTCTATAGATCTCACTCTGGTTTACCTACGAGGTTTGGTACTAACTTGATCTGAAGTTACATGATCATCATCATTAACTTCCTCACTAATTGGTGTAGGAGTCACAGGAACAGATTTCTGTGATGAACTACTTTCCAATAAGGGAGCAGGTACAGTTACCTCATCAAGTTCTACTTTCCTCCCACTCACTTCTTTCGAGAGAAACTCCTTCTCTAGAAAGGATCCATACTTAGCAACGAATATCTTGCCTTCGGATCTGTGATAGAAGGTGTACCCAACTGTCTCCTTTGGGTATCCTATGAAGACACATTTCTCCGCTTTGGGTTTGAGCTTATCAGGATGAAACTTTTTCACATAAGCATCGCAACCCCAAAATTTTAGGAAATGACAACTTTGGTTTCTTGCTAAACCTCAGTTCATAAGGCGTTGTCTCAACGGATTTTGATGGTGCCCTATTTAACGTGAATGCAGCTGTCTCTAATGCATAACCCTAAAACGATAGTGGTAGATCGGTAAGAGACATCATATATTGCACCATATCTAATAAAGTACGGTTACGTTGTTCGGACACACCATTACACTGTGGTGTTCCAGGTGGCGTGAGTAGTGAAACTATTTCACATTGTTTTTACTGAAGGCCAAACTCGTAACTCAAATACTCTTCTCCACGATCAGATCATAGAAACTTTATTTCTCTTGGTACGATGATTTTCCGCTTCACTCTGAAATTATATGAACTTTTCAAATGTTTCAGACTTCTGTTTCATTAAGTAGATATACCCATATCTGCTCAAATCATCTGTGAAGGTGAGAAAATAACGATATCCGTCACGAGCCTCAATATTCATTGGACCACATACATCTGTATGTATTACTTCCAACAAATCTGTTGCTCTCTCCATAGTTCCGGAGAACGGCGTTTTAGTCATCTTGCCCATGAGGCACGGTTCGCAAGTATCAAGTGATTCATAATCAAGTGATTCCAAAATCCCATCAATATAGAGTTTCTTCATGCGCTTTACACCGATATGACCCAAACGGCAGTGCCGCAAATAAGTTGCACTGTCATTATTAACTCTGCATCTTTTGGCTTCAATATTATGATTATGTGTATCACTATGATCGAGATCCAACAAACCATTTTCGTTGGTGTGTATGACCATAGAAGGTTTTTTATTCATGTAAATAGAACAACAATTGTTCTCTAACTTAAATGAATAACCGTATTCCAATAAACATGATCAAATCATATTCATGCTCAACGCAAACACCAAATAACACTTATTCAGTTTCAACACTAATCCCGAAACTATAGGGAGTGTGCGATGATGATCATATCAATCTTGGAACTACTTCAAACGCACATCGTCACCTCTCCTTTTACTAGTCTCTATTTATTCTGCAACTCCTTTTTCGAGTTACTACTCTTAGCAACTGAACCAGTATCAAATACCAAGGGGTTGCTATAAACACTAGTAAAGTACACATCAATAACATGTATATCCAATATACCTTTGTTCACTTTGCCATCCTTCTTATCCACCAAATACTTGGGGCAGTTTCGCCTCCAGTGACCAGTCCCTTTGCAGTAGAAGCACTTAGTCTCAGGCTTAGGTACAGACTTGGGCTTCTTCACTTGAGTAGCAACTTGCTTGCCGTTCTTTTTGAAGTTCCCCTTCTTCCCTTTGCCCTTTTCTTGAAACTAGTGGTCTCGTCAACCATCAACATTTGATGTTTTTCTTGATTTCTACCTTCGTCGATTTCAGCATCACGAAGAGCTCGGGAATTACTTTCGTCATCCCTTGCATACTATAGTTCTTCACGAAGTTCTACTAACTTGGTGATGGTGACTAGAGAATTCTGTCAATCACTATTTTATCTGGAAGATAAACTCCCACTTGATTCAAGCGATTGTAGTACCCAGACAATCTAAGCACATGCTCACTAGTTGAGCGATTCTCCTCCATCTTTTAGCTATAGAACTTGTTGGAGACTTCATATCTCTCAACTCTGGTATTTGCTTGAAATATTAACTTCAACTCCTGGAACATCTCATATGGTCCATGACGTTCAAAATGTCTTTGAAGTCCCGATTCTAAGCCGTTAAGCATGGTGCACTAAACTATCAAGTAGTCATCATATTGAGCTAGCCAAACGTTCATAACGTCTGCATCTGCTCCTGCAATAGGTCTGTCACCTAGCGGTGCATCAAGGACATAATTTTTCTGTGCAGCAATGAGGATAATCCTCAGATCACGGATCCAATCCGCATCTTTGCTACTAACATCTTTCAACATAATTTTTCTCTAGGAACATATTAAAAATAAACACAGGGAAGCAACAACGCGAGCTATTGACCTACAACATAATTTGCAAAATACTATCAGGACTAAGTTCATGATAAATTCAAGTTCAATTAATCATATTACTTAAGAACTCCCACTTAGATAGACATCCCTCTAATCATCTAAGTGATTGCGTGATCCAAAGCAACTAAACCATGTCCGATTAACACGTGAGATGGAGTAGTCTCAATGGTGAACATCACTATGTTGATCATATCTACTATATGATTCACGCTCGACCTTTCGGTCTCTGTGTTCCGAGGCCATATCTGTATATATGCTAGGCTCGTCAAGTTTAACCTGAGTATTCCGCGTGTGCAACTGTTTTGCACCCGTTGTATTTGAATGCAGAGCCTATCACACCCGATTAACACGTGGTGTCTCAGCACGAAGAACTTTCGCAACGGTGCATACTCAGGGAGAATACTTTTGTCTTGAAATTTTAGTGAGAGATCATCTTATAATGCTACCGTCAATCAAAGCAAGATAAGATGCATAAAGGATTAACATAACATGCAATCAATATAAGTGATATCATATGGCCATCATCATCTTGTGCTTGTGATCTCCATCTCCGAAGCACCGTGCTCGTGATCTCCATCTCCGAAGCACCGTCATGATCACCATCGTCACCGGCTCGACACCTTGATCTCCATCATAGTATCATTGTCGTCTCGCCAACTTATTGCTTTTACGACTATCGCTACCGCTTAGTGATAAACTAAAACTATTACATGGCGATTGCATCTCATACAATAAAGCGACAACCATATGGCTCCTGCCAGTTGCCGATAACTCGGTTACAAAACATGATCATCTCATACAACACATTATATCACATCATGTCTTGACCATATCACATCACAACATGCCCTGCAAAAACAAGTTAGACGTCCTCTACTTTGTTGTTGCATGTTTTACGTGGATGCTACGGGCTTAGCAAGAACCGTTCTTACCTACGCATCAAAACCACAACGATAGTTTGTCAAGTTGGTGCTGTTTTAACCTTCGCAAGGACCGGGTGTAGCCACACTCGGTTCAACTAAAGTGAAAGAGACAGACACCCGCCGGTCACCTTTAAGCAACGAGTGCTCGCAACGGTGAAACCAGTCTCGCGTAAGCGTACGCGTAATGTCGGTCCGGGCCGCTTCATCTCACAATACCGCTGAACCAAAGTATGACATGCTGGTAAGAAGTATGACTTATATCGCCCACAACTCACTTGTGTTCTACTCGTGCATAGCATCAACGCATAAAACCAGGCTCGGGTGCCACTGTTGCGGAACGTAGTAATTTCAAAAAAAATTCCTACGCACATGCAAGATCATGGTGATGCATAGCAACGAGAGGGGAGATTGCTAAAATATCGTATATCAAGTGTGTCCATGGGGTGCCCCCTGCCCCGTATATAAAGGAGCAAGGGAGGAGGAGGCCGGCCCTAGGAGGGGGCGCACCAAGTGTGGAGTCCTACTAGGACTCCCTAGTCCTAGTAGGATTCCACCTCCCATATGGAATAGGAAAAGAGGAAGGGAAAAAGAGAAGGAAGGAAGGGGGCGCCCCCTTTCCCTAGTCCAATTCGGACCAGACCAAGGGGAGGGGTGCGGCCACCCTTGAGGCCCTTTTCCTTCTTTCCCGTATGGCCCAATAAGGCCCAATACGTATTCCCGTAACTCTCCGGTACTCTGAAAAATACCCGAATCACTCGGAACCTTTCCGAAGTCCGAATATAGTCGTCCAATATATCGATCTTTACGTCTCAACAATTTCGAGACTCTTCGTCATGTCCCCGATCTCATCCAGGACTCCGAACTCCTTCGGTACATCAAAATACATAAACTCATAATAAAACTGTCATCGTAACTTTAAGCGTGCGGACCCTTTGGGTTCGAGAACTATGTAGACATGACCGAGACACCTCTCCGGTCAATAACCAATAGCGGGACCTGGATGCCCATATTGGCTCCCACATATTCTACGAAGATCTTTATCGGTCAGACCGCATAACAACATACGTTGTTCCCTTTGTCATCGGTATGTTACTTGCCCGAGATTCGATCGTCGGTACCTCGATACCTAGTTCAATCTCGTTACCGGCAAGTCTCTTTACTCGTTCCGTAATACACCATCCCGCAACTAACTCATTAGTCACAATGCTTGCAAGGCTTATAGTGATGTGCATTACCAAGTGGGCCCAGAGATACCTCTCCGACAATCGGAGTGACAAATCCTAATCTCGAAATACGCCAACCCAACAAGTACCTTTGGAGACACGTGTAGAGAACCTTTATAATCACCCATTTACGTTGTGACGTTTGGTAGCACACAAAGTGTTCCTCCGGTAAACGGGAGTTGCATAATCTCATAGTCATAGGAACATGTATAAGTCATGAAGAAAGCAATAGCAACATACTAAACGATCGGGTGCTAAGCTAACGGAATGGGTCAAGTCAATCACGTCATTCTCCTAATGAGGTGATCCCGTTAATCAAATGACAACTCATGTCTATGGCTAGGAAACATAACCATCTTTGATTAACGAGCTAGTCAAGTAGAGGCATACTAGTGACACTCTGTTTGTCTATGTATTCACACATGTATTATGTTTCCGGTTAATACAATTCTAGCATGAATAATAAACATTTATCATGATATAAGGAAATAAATAATACTTTATTATTGCCTCTAGGGCATATTTCCTTCAAACGAGGCCTGGCGTACCGCACAACGGAGGATACTGACCTCCTACGTTCAGAACGGGGTCCTGTTGATCGGGAGGGGTGTGGCGTACCGCAAAATGGAGGAAACGGACCTCCTACGGTCAAAACGGGGGTCCTGTTGATCGGGAGGGGTGTGGCGTACCGCAAAACGGACGAAACGGACCTCCTACGGTCGAAACGGGGATCCTGTTGATCGGGAGGGGTGTGGCGTACCGCAAAACGGACGAAACGGACCTCCCACGGTCGAAACGGGGGTCCTGTTCATCGGGAGGGGTGTGGCGTATCGCAAAATGGGACTCCACGGGATACTGTTCATCTCCACCGTCGACCTCCTCCAGCCTCCACGGGCTCCTGTTCATACAGCCTCCACCGCGCGCTACTCCACCGGCTACTGTTCAACCACCCCTCCACGGGCACCCCTCCACCATCTACTGTTCATCCAGCCCTCCACACCACGGGGTCCTGTTCAACCACCCCTCCACGGGCACCCCTCCACCGTCTACTCTTCATCTAGCCCTCCACCACACCACGGGGTCCTGTTCATCCAGAGGCAACGCCACCGCTCACTGTTCATCCAACCCCCCTGCAACGCTCACTGTTCATCCCAGAGGCAGCATTGATCGGCTTCAGTTGGCTGCAGTAGCGAAGGAATCGCTCGATCGGGTTCAGTTAACAGCCATTGATCGACCGCTCGGGTTCAGTAACGCGTAGCCTGCAGTGCAATCGCTCGGTTTCAGTTAGAGCCCAACGCCTCGCTCGGGTTCAGTTAGAGCCAACGCCTCACACACATGCGCGTACGTGTAAGAGAGAAACGCGCATCGCTCGGCCCCCGACCTCCCACCATAACCGGGAACTCCCTGAAATTTTCCTCGCCCTCGCTTCTACCACGGTTTTTTCCGTCATGGACGGCCCAAAGAATGTCATGCAGCTGCGTCTCCGGCCCGCCCAGGACGAAAAGCTCATTTTCTGTCATGATTTTTTGTCATGGAAGTAGGAGCCCACCACATCTATGATGATACCGGGTTTTGTCACAATTATCGTCATAGAAGTGTCATATGTATGACAGAAAAAAAATTTGTTCGGCCCAAAATGTCACGGATGTGTCTTTTTTTGTAGTGACAATCATAACCATAGGCTAGCTTCTAGGGTTTAGCCTCTACGATCTCGTGGTAGATCAACTCTTGTAATATTCATATCATCAAGATCAATCAAGCAGGAAGTAGGGTAGTACCTCCATCGAGAGGGCCCGAACCTGGGTAAACATTGTGTCCCCCGCCTCCTGTTACCATCCACCTTAGACGCACAGTTCGGGACCCCCTACCCGAGATCTGCCGGTTTTGAGACGGACATTGGTGCTTTCATTGAGAGTTCCACTGTGCTGTCGCGATAAAGGCTTGATGGCTCCTTCGATCATCGGCAACAATGCGATCCAGGGCGAGGCTTTCCTCCCCGGACAGATCTTCGTATTCGGCAGCTTCGTACTGCGGGCCAACTCCCTTGGCCATCTAGAGCAGATCGAAAGCTACGCCCCTGGCCATCAGGTCAGACTTTTAAGCTTGAACTAAACTGCCGACATCCGCGGAGACTTGATCTTCGACGGATTTGAGCCCATGTCAGGTCCGCCGCACTGTCATGATGAGCATGACTTAGCTCTGCCGTCGGACAGTGTTCGGGAGATCACACCTGCGGCTACTCCGGCCCTCAATCCGGAGCAGATCGTGCCGTCCGAGGACGGGTGGATAGACCCCGCCACGGAGGCCGCACACTCAGCAGCGATATAGCCGGATACTGACTTCACCTCTTATGAGACCCGTGTTGCCGGACACCTGGATTCATCCCCGGCCACGGGCTCTGAACCGCATGCGCCCGTGCCTATCGAATCTAATTGGGCACCGGTCATGGAGTTTTCTTCCGCGGATATCTTTGAGCACTCACCACTGGGCGACGTGCTAAACTCATTAAGGTCTCTCTCCTTGTCAGGAGACCCTTGGCCGAACTATGTCCGGCCTGAGTGGGAAGCGGACGACGAAGAAATTCGTTCCCCACCCACCACCCACCTAATAGCCACTGTCGACGACTTAACCGACATGCTCGATTTTGGCTCCGAAGACATCGACGGTATGGACGACGATGCAGGAGACGAACAGGAACCACCGCCCACAGGGCGCTGGACTGCCACCTCATCATATGATATATAAATGGTGGATACCCCCAAATAAGGCGATGGCGATAAGGCAACGGAGGATAATCCCTCCGAGAAGCAACCCAAGCACCGGCGTCAGCGACGCCGCTCTAAGCCCCGCCATAGCAAAAGCAGCGATACCAGCACAAGAGACAAGAACGCTGCAGATAACGCCGAAGATGAAGACAATCCCCTCCAGCCAGGCTTCGAGCAGGAGGACGGGCAAGCTAGCCCTAAGTTACAGGCAACTGGCGGAGAATCTGGAGATAACAATTACATGCCCCTCTCCAAAGACGAGGTGAGCCTCGGCGACGAAGAATTTATCACGCCCGAGGATCCCGTAGAACAGGAGCGCTTTAAGCGCCGGCTTATAGCCACAGCAAAAAGCCTGAAGAAAAAGCAGCAACAGCTTCAAGCTGACCAAGGCCTGCTAGCAGATAGATGGACGGAGGTCCTAGCGGCCGAGGAATACGAACTCGAACGCCCTACCAAGAATTACCCAAAGCGCAGGTTGCTACCCAAACTCGAGGAGGAAGCATTAAAACCTACATTACCAGTGTATGATGTGGCTGATCGGCCACCTCGTGGCCGAGACAGAGTGGCATATCAGCCCGAAGTCCAGCCCACACCCCGTCGCCATCCAAACAAAAACACCAAGGCCCGGGGCAACACGCGGGACCTGCGAGACGTATTGGAAAATAAAGCAGGACATAAAAGATCGATCTACGGATCATGAGGGCGCCCCCAACGCGTGACAATGACCGTCGCGCTGGATATACTAACAAATCCGGTCGGGCCGAATACAGCAGACAAGACTTGTATGAACTGCATCGTGATATAGCCCGGCACAGAGGCGCCGCAGACCCCCTATGCTTCACTGATGAAGTAATGGATCATGAATTCCCAGAAGGGTTTAAACCCGTGAACATTGAATCATATGATGGCACTACAAACCCCGCGGTATGGATAGAGGATTTCTTCCTCCACATTCATATGGCCCGCGGAGATGATCTACACGCCATCAAGTATCTCCCGCTAAAACTCAAAGGGCCGGCTCGGCATTGGCTGAATAGCTTGCCGGCAAATTCCATCGGTAGTTGGGAGAACCTGGCAGACGCATTCCTGGACAACTTCCAGGGCACTTATGTGCGACCACCGGATGCTGACGATTTAAGTCACATAACACAACAGCCCGGAGAGTCAGCTAGGAAATTCTGGACTCGGTTCCTAACTAAAAAGAACCAATTTGTCGACTGTCTGGATGCCTAAGCCCTAGCGGCCTTTAAACATAACATCCGTGACGAGTGGCTCGCCCGACATCTCGGCCAAGAGAAGCCAAAATCCATGGCAGCCCTCACGACACTTATGACCCGCTTTTGTGCGGGCGAAGATAGCTGGTTGGCCCGTATCAACAACACATCAAGCAACCCTGGCACATCAGAAGCCAGAGATAGCAACGGCAAACCCCGGCGCAACAAACACAAGCGCCGTAAACATGGTGAAAAGGCCGAAGATACGACAGTTAATGCTGGATTTAGTGGCTCTAAGTCCGGTCAGCGGAAAGGGCCACTCAAAAATAACAGTTCGGGTCCGTCCAGTCTGGACCGCATACTCGACCGCCAATGCCAAATTCATGGCACCCCAGGAACGCCAGCCACCCATACCAACAGAGAATGCTGGGTCTTCAAACAAGCCGGCAGGGCAGGCGCCAAAAACAAAGATGGGGGGTCTCAAAGCGATGATGGCGACGAAGAGCCCAGATCACCGAACACAGGAGGGCAAAAGAAATTTCCGCCGCAAATCCAAACGGTGAACATGGTAAACACCACCCAAATTCCCAACCCGGACCGGATATGCACCCTTAGGGATGCCGACTTAACGGAACTAGTCGTCCCACAATATAAACTAGGGCCGGTCACCTTCAACCGCATGGATCGTCCGCTTAACGCCAATCAGGGCAATCCAGCCGCACTAGTCCTCGACCCAATAATTGACGGGTTCCACCTCACACGAGTCCTTATGGACGGAGGCAGCAGTCTAAACCTGCTTTACCAAGACACAGTGCGCAAGATGGGCATCGATCATTCGGTGATCAAACCCACTAAAGCCACTTTCAGAGGCATTATACCAGGTGTGGAAGCCAGCTGTACAGGCTCCATCGCCCTTGAGGTAGTCTTCGGATCACCAGACAATTACCGTACCGAAGAGTTAATCTTCGAAATCGTCCCTTTTTGCAGTGATTATCCGGCACTGCTCGGACGAACTGCGTTCGGTCGATTCAACGCGGTGCCACATTATGCCTACCGTAAGCTCAAGATGCCCGGTCCACGCGGTGTCATCATGGTTAATGGTAAGGCTGAAATTTCCTTCGGCACCACCGAGTACACCGCTGCCTTAACAGCAGAAGCAACGAACAGTAGCTTGCAGCCGAACCTCGAGTTGACGGCCAGGCTCCCGGACACCGCCAAAGGACTCCGAACTACTTCGCGGCAGGATAGCCTGGCTCGTCTGGAGCTCAATTAAACACTCCGGCGAAAGCCAGGACATGCTGCACACAGCGGCTCAACCGCTCTCCGGCACACAAACATTTCTTACATTTCCTCTGCAGGTTCACCTCTGCGCTGACCAAGACGGGCGATATGGAGGCAGCTCGAACGCGCAGGGGAATCCTTAGATATTCCCCGCGATGACCATCCGACTATACTCCAGATCCGCACATAGCTTCTTCCCCTGGTCTCAGCAGGTTCCACAGTCATATTTCCTTTTTATCACATTTCCTGTACTCATACGCATCGACGTACTATTCAAATACAACATGTGGATTCATATGACGCTTATCTGTTGTTATTTCTTATTAAAATTCTTTTGTCAAGTGGCATCCGTACGCCGCGATAGACCTTCAAATATGCCAGGGGCTTCGTTTTACCCATAATACGGCAATAAAGTCCAAACACCTTCACGGAAGTTTGGCACCCCGAACCTATAGCATTGTATGCATCAGCTCCGAATCATGTCTTGGGTCAATAGTTGGGTCTTCCCGGGTCCCACGTTTTGGTACCTTACGTTCCGCTATATCGACTAAGGTAGCACTGGGAGAACTACTGCGATTGTGTCCCGGTTGTTCTGGACGAGCACCTCAATAGAGAAAGCCGAAAACTGACTGTCATGATACGGCGAGAGCTGGTCAGCTGTTCGAGAGGTTGTAAAATCTTTAAGGACTTCTCCCGCATAATGCCATAACCAATGCAGCGTGCGATGGATCGGTTTTTCTTCCGATCAGGTGCTTATAGAGCCCCTCGTGCGGTCTTCCGAACACCAGGGGCTGCGCCTACCTTCCTAAAGCTCCTATGGCTAAGTGAGAGCGATAAAGCCCTATAGTCCGATTGCCTGGTTCGTTGTGCTGAACACCTCCTTCGAAGGACCCAAAACTGGGATAAAGAGTGATCAAGTTTATCCCGAACACCCTCGTACTTCTTACATGGGGGCAGAAGCCGACGACTGGCCAACTCTCAGGATTAATATATAAAACGGCCGCGCAGGAGGATAAACTTTTATATAACAGGCAATAAATAATATAAATGACCTTGTTCAAACATTACAAAGGACAACAGGATTTGCATTCATGGAAATATAATGTCCTTGCTACATAGCTCCACTGCAAGGTAGGATCCTTTCAGGACACTCTCATAATATAATTCGGGCTTGCGGTGCTCCTTCCCCTCTGGCGGTCCTTCGGTCATCATCTTTTCAGCATCCATCTTCCCCCAGTGCACCTTAGCGCGGGCGAAGGCCATTCGCGCACCCTCTATACAGACCGACCGCTTGATGACATCAAGTCGAGGGCAGGCACTCACAAGCCGCTTCACGAGCCCGAAGTAGCTGCTTGGAATCGGCTCGGCGGGCCATAGCCGGATAATTAGATCCTTCATGGCTAGTTCCGCACATTATGCAGTTTGATCAGCTGTTTCAGTTGATCGACAAAAGGCACCAGATAATTCGGTGCCAAATACTGCGACCAGAAGAGCTTATCCGCAGTGTTCCTTTCTTCGGCTCGGTAGAATTGGGCGGCATCTGATATGCTGCGGGGCAGCTTGGCAAATACCCCTGAGAAATCGGAATTCAAAATTAGAAACATAATTTTCTCCTCAAATACTTGCTTTACATGGAAAAAGCCTTACCCGCCATGATCTTCCTCGCCTCTTGGATCCCCTGCAGGGCGCTTTGGGTTTCCCCCCGGGCATCGCTCGTGGCCTGATGAGCCTTGGTGAGTTCGGATTCTTTCTCCATCAAACTCTGCTCCAAAGTCTCGCATTTCTTCACGGCCTCTTGAAGCTCCTGCTCAGCTTCAATAACCCTGGCCTCGTGCTTCTCACGAAGAGCCTGCTCTACGGCTGCCTTTTTCTCGGCCTCGGCCACAGCCTTCTTAAGAGCCTCGACTTCGGTCATCATCCCTAGCGCAAATCATGAAACATATTTTATCATACTGAAAATTCATTCGCAATAAACGCGAACAAGACTTGCGCATACCTTGTTTACCTCCCAACTGCATTTTCAACTGGCCAAGTTCTTCTTTGGCCCGCTCCAGACTTTGATTCGGTCCGGAGACCTCCGCAGTATGAGAGGCAGCAGCCGCTACAGACGCCTGCTTATAACAGAAGAGAGATAGATGTCATCAAATGAGTCTTCCTACGAATATAAATTTGATCCTCTGTCCGGTTCTTTCTTTCACCGAACAGTGTATAAGGGGCTACTATCCTTACCATGACACTCTTCGAAACCTCATAAAACATACCTCAAAACCTTTTATAAGGCTGATACAGGCTTCATTCAGTCCACTCTCAGCAGACTGAATCTTCCCAATCACCGGACCCATAAGGGCACGGTGTTCATCGACGATGGAGGCGCTCTTCAGCGCCACCAACAAAGCATCCGACACCTCTGGTTGGACAGAGGTTGCCGGTGGAACAAGCACGCCCCCCAGCTAAGAGAGGCTGCCTGCTTGATTCTGGAGCCGTATTGGTCTCCGGAATTGCATCCGGCTGGGAGCCGAATTCAAGATGGCCACCGCCGTCAACTCCCATGGGAATTTTCTCCGCTATGTGTCCAGCCCCTGAAGTTTGACCTCCTGGCGCCACCTTCACGGTCTTTTCCTCTCCTCCTTGGCCGGGGTCCTTCTGGGACGAAGCCTCGGTGTTATTCACTTGTTTGGAGGAAGGGGCCTTCGGGGGCGTCCCGCTCTCCATAGCATCCGAGCTCAGCGAATCCTCTGATGAGGATTGTTTGGTACGGGACCCCGCCGGACTACAAAAAATACGGCTCAGGTTAAAATACTATGCCATGAGTTCACCAGGGGCTGGGCCCTGGGATCCCACGCCGGGCCGCTGTCGGCGGCGGTAGTGGACTCCTCCGGAAGAGGAGCTTTTCCCCTTTTAGGCGACTCGGCCTCCAAGTGTGCGGAGGCCGTCCTCTTCTTTCTTCCCCCCGCGGGGGATTCATCTTCCTCCTCCTCGTCGTCCTCTTCGGAGGCGGAACGGGCATTAGAGCCTTCGGATATTGTGTCCGAAGTGCCGCGGCGACGAAGGCCGCCCCGGGTCTTTTTGGCCTCCTTCTCGGCCGTCTTCTTCGGCACCTTGTAAGGCGCCGGGACCAGCATCTTCGTCAGAAGTGGAACGGCCGGTTCTTCGGGCAGCGGGGCCGGACAATGGATCCGCTCCGCCTTCTTCGTCCAGCCCTAGGAGAGCTGTAGAAAACACATTAAGCGCTTCCTTTGGGTTATGCGGATAAAAAGTATGATGACTTACCGAACTTGCAGGGCGGGACAGTTGGTACCCGCGGTCTTCGGCAGAGTCCGGCCATGATTTGCTGGACTTGAAAAGCACCTTCCAGATGTCTTTGTGCGAGGAGCCAAAAATCTCTCGCAGGGTTTGATGCTTGGCCGGATCGAATTCCCATAGATTGCAAGTCCAGTGTTGACAAGGTAGGATCCGGCGAACTAACATCACCTGGACTACATTGACAAGTTCAATGTTCTTGTCTTCCATATCTTAAACGCGCGTCTGGAGCACCGACAATTCGTCGAACGAAGACCAGTTCAGGCCCTTCTTGACCCAGGGTGTAAGCCGCAGAGGGGCTCCAGATCGAAACTCGGGAGTAGCGGCCCATTCCCTGCCGCGCGGCTCGGTGATGTAAAACCACTGCTGTTGCCACTCCTTGACGGAATCGTTAAAGGTGCCTGTTGGCCATGTGACGTTGGGCATCTTGCTCACCATAGCGCCCCCGCACTCGGCGTGCTCGCCGCCCACTACCTTGGGCTTCACATTAAAAATCTTCAGCCATTAGCCGACGTGTGGCGAGATGCGGAGAAAAGCCTCGCACACGACAATGAATGTAGAGATGTTGAGGAAGGAATTAGGGGACATATCGTGAAGATCGATCCCATAATAATACATGATGCCGTGAACGAACAGGTGGAGGGGAAACCCTAGCCCACGGACAAAGTGAGGGAGGAATACAACCCTCTCGTGGGGTTCCGGAGTAGGGATGATCTGTGCCGCCGTCGGGAGATGGTGGCTGATTTTCTTGGCCATATACCCGGCCTCCCGAAGCTTTTTGATATCCTTCTCCCGGACGGTAGAGGCCATCCACTTGCCTCCTGCTCCAGATCCGGACATTTTCGGAAGGCCTTTGTGGGCAGAGAAGATGAACGCTTGGGCGCTGGAGCTTGACCGAAGGGGAATGGATCGGGAAGAAGAAAGCGTGGGTGCGAAAGGGAGTCCTTATCCCCTTATAAAGGCAGCAGGGATTCTGCGCCTCCCCACTTGCCTGGTAAACTCGCTTATTCCCCAAGCGCCATGATTGATGGCGTGGTTGGGTTACCCACACCTGTATTGATGAGAATCCCGTGATAAGGGGACACGATCTCTGCTTCGACAAGACGTGCCAAGAAAACCGCCTCGCAATATGTGCAGTAGCTGGTTGAGAAAAATGGTTCGAATAATGACCGGGCCATGGCGTGATGTCATGGTATGAAGCTTGTCAGCAGATTAGATTTGTGGAAATATTATACTCTCTATGGTGGTATGTGGAATTTGTTTTGCAGAGCCGGACACGATCCTTGTGTTCAAAATCTTCTATGGAGAATTCGGAGGAGGAATCCGCCTTGCAATGCGGAAGACAATCCGCGCGCCGGACTCATCGTCATTGAAGCCTGGTTCAGGGGCTACTGAGGGAGTCCTGGATTAGGGGGTCCTCGGACTGCTGGACTCTATACTTTGGCCGGACTGTTGGACTATGAAGATACAAGATTGAAGACTTCGCCCCGTGTCCGGATGGGACTCTCCTTTGCGTGGAAGGCAAGCTTGGCAATTCAGATATGTAGATCTCCTCCCTTGTAACCGACTCTGTGTAACCCTAGCCCCCTCCTGTGTCTATATAAACCGGAGGGTTTAGTCCGTAGGACAACAACAATCATAACCATGGGCTAGCTTCTAGGGTTTAGCCTCTACGATCTCGTGGTAGATCAACTCTTGTAATACTCATATCATCAAGATCAATCAAGTAGGAAGTAGGGTATTACCTCCATCGAGAGGGCCCGAACATGGGTAAACATTGTGTCCCCCGCCTCCTGTTACCATCCGCCTTAGACGCACAGTTCTGGACCCCCTACCCGAGATCTGCCGGTTTTGACACCGACACTCACCCCGTGTGGTGGCTTATGTTGAAGCTAATAATGAACAAGCATGTCTGGATGCTCTTGACCTTCTAGATGAGGAGTGTGACCTTGCGGAGGCTCGCTCGGTGAACTACCAGCAAGATCTACGTCGTTATCATAGCCGCCGGTTTAAAACCCGGACCTTTCAAGAAGGTGATTTGGTGCTCCGGCTCATCCAGGATCAAACTGAGATGCACAAGTTATCCCCACCTTGTGAAGGGCCCTTTGTGGTCAGCAAATTTTTTAACAACGGGTCCAACTACCTCATTGATGTTCGAGAGCACAAGGACTCACGCAAATCTGAGGAGGAGACTCGTCGGCCGTGGAACATTGCTCATCTTTGGCCTTATTACACCTGAGCCACTGGCTCTTTTGATGTACATACTTCTACCAATGTAGATATTATGATTAGTATAATAAAGGCGGCATCCCTAATAATTCAGGGCCTCTGTCATTTCATTTCTGAGAATCTGAGTCTTTATTGTCACTTCATAAGATCACTTGGGGGCTTCCTGCTAATTGAGCATAGCTATGACTACCCTCTTGACCCGGCTTGAACGCCTTGTTTGCAAATGACTTGGGGGCTTCCTGCTCATTGGGCATAGCTATGACTACCCTACTGATCCGGCTTGTACGCCTCGGTTGAAATATTATTTGGGGGCTTCCTGTTTAATGAACAGAGCTTTGTTTACCCTTTAATTGGCTTAGATGCCAGGTGTATTCACCAAAAATCCGGGTTATCCTGCCTTTATATGCATGCCACTCCGACCAGATAATCCTGGAATGACTCGCCGTACTCTTGACAGTCAATCTTATGAAGACCCTGAACTTGTCAAAGTTAAAACAGTGATTGGTCATGTGAGGCTCGGCTTACAGGTTTGAAATAAGGTTTAACTCAGTGGCTGTGCGGTCCTTGAATAACACTTGACATTGAGGCTTGGCTGCCTATGAAGGCCTTGTTTTTTCTGGTTTATATTTTCTTTGAACATTGTTTGGGTTCATCTTTTGTGCCGTATTGATATATGGTTGAAAATTGGTTAGGGCCATGTCGCCTTAATCTTTGTGATTCATATTTGAATCTATCCAGGGTTTTGATAACCCGGCCTAGCTTTGGACGATAAGTCGCCAGTGTGTGTGTTGATTGCGTGCTTGGAGATCTGCGCTCTAAGTTGTTGGGATGATACCCTTGCTGCATATAGCGTTGTAAGCCGGCAATATGAATAAATTGCATAGGGCGCTGCGCTCTGTCTTTGGGATGTTACCCTTACTGCATGTGGCGTGATAAGCCGGCAGTCTGAACAAATATCACAGGTATGATGTTTACTTATTATGAATATATGAGGTTTTGATAATCCTGCCCTGGTTATGGACTATACAGTCACCAGTTGATTTTCTGTGGGGTATTATGACCCGCCCTGGGGTAAACCGCCAGGGCACTTGTTATCTGCTTGTGTGCGGGGAAAATGATAAACATGGTCTGTATGATTGATGACATTATAAGCATAAGTGGCAGATCTTCAATAATCAGATCGGCGGTTCAAAAATATTATGCAAATTAACATGCACGATGGCATGGGAGATCATTGTTTTCAAGCTAGCCTATTAGAAGGCATCGAACAACCCAAAAAGAACAAGTGTTTTTTATGCACACAGATCACGTGCTATGGATGATAAGCCGGTCCTTGATCAGTCATCTTGGCCATGGCGTGTTGAAGATTCGGGGTTATCTTGGGCCGGTTCTTCTTCTTCTTCATCTTCATCACCCGTTTGCTGGAAGTCAGGTGTGGCCCAATTGATCCTAGTCAAAGCTTTGAAAATAGCTTCCTTATCTATAAGAGTTGACGGGTCAATGTTAGGGGCAAAGGTATGCTTATGGGTTGGAGGGATGAGGTTGAACTGGCGCCTTCACTTTGGCATTTTCTTCATCATAAACCGGATGGTACTTGGCGAGGAATGTCTCTTTAGCCAGTTTGCTTGCCCAAGGACGCATCTCCCTTACTATTTTGGTAAAATCATCAGCACTGAAGGGAGTCCCGTCTTCTTTTAAGGTGGGGCAGCTGGTTGCTATCTCTTCCAGATCAAGTTCAGCCTGCCATGCCTTTGCCCGGCTCAAGGCAGTGATAGCACCGGCTTTGGCGGCTGATCGCTTTAATTCTTCCACCCTTTGTGGTATCACAGACAGCTTCTCCAACACTTCCTTGATAAGGGAAGGTGGCTGCTTCTTATGCATGGCAGCAGAAATCGCCCGTTGGGCGCCAGTGTACAGCTGTTCCACAAGGGTATAAATGGCTTTCAGCCTTATGCGCATGTCATCACCTAGCTTGGAGCTTCTGGAACCTGCATTGGCAAGTTTATTTATGAACCGACCCAATGGTTGTTCAAACTTGATGAAGAGATATTGAAGTATACTATTGCTTACCAAAGATGGCCGCTGTCATGTTGTTGATTTGGTATTTTAAACCGGACAACTCATCAGTTACCGGTTTAAGGGCAGCTTCAGCGTCTTCTGCTCTTTTCAATAGAGCTGCCCTCTCGTTCTCCCAGCCGGTTTTATCAGCACTAAAGTCTTGTTTCAGCTTTTCAATGTTTTCCAATGCAGTCTTTAGCTCTGATTTGGATTTTGAAGTCTCATATTGTTAGGTTTGAATGTTGACCCTCAGATCATTGACTTGGGATTCCTTCATATTTTATTCAGCCTGCAATATGAACAAGATAGGAAGTGTGATGATCATCTTATCTGAAGTCCCAAGCACAATACAAGTATTTTACTTGGCACTTGGGGGCTAATGCATATTTCTCTTTTTTGAAGACAATTCTATGATGACCCGGCTAAACTACTATGACTATAGCCGACTCATGGGGCCTACATACTTGGATTTTATTCACAAATCTAGTGATAAGTCCCGGCTTATCCACGCTGATTAAGCCAACCCTTGGGAGCAACATGTGCAAACTTGCTCACTACTATTCGAAGTTCCGGCTTAACTTGTCAGTTTAAGCCGGCCCTTGCGAACTATATTTTGAAGACCCAGCTTTAGCGATGTAGCTTAAGCCGGACTTTGGGGGCTACTTGTTGATTCTGCAGTTCTAACAGGCTATGACATGGATATCAAGTTCAACAAGAATATTTAAAGTCTACAACATATTCAAGCTTATCATATCCAGTAGACTTGGCGGCTGGCAGAGATATATTTGTATGGAAAGATTGTAGTGTTTACCTCAAAGCGTTCCTTCATAAGGTTGACTAGGCCGGCTTCAAAGTCACGGCTGGTGTGAAGGCGGTTTAAGTAACCGGAGTGAATCTCTTGAGCGCTAAACTGGGCATAGCTTTCCAAGTCCACTTTCCACTTGCCCTTGCCAACAACAGAAAACTCTTCTTTGGCGCTGTGTTTGGATAGGGCAATGGGGTTGCCTGGGGCTGTATAAGCTGTGCCAGTAAGCATTATGTCTTCAATCTCTTGTGCCGGCCCGGCAGGACTAGGCTGCTTAGCAATTGTCGGGTCAATGTTCATGGGATCCATGGTGACGGGGTGTTCTGGTGGCGGATCGTCCATGGCTGCCTCTGAAGTTTGATGCAAAGATTCAGATATTGTCTTCTCCGGGTCAGCATCTTTGGCCGGCTTACCAACCTTTAGCTTCTTGCTGGGTTTGGCCATAGCACTGCAAGTAAAGCACATGATGAGATTAATGTGTCAATTGGCTATGTGTTGAAGCAAACAGGTTTAATGATCTTACCCAGGGACAGTCTTGAAAAGAGGGACCCGAGTCCCAGTTGAGTCGCCAGAAGAAGAATTGAGAGGTTCCCTGATAGTTTGAATCAGACGGCTTAAGAGGTTGTCGAAAAAGACCCGCCTTGGGATAAGCTAAGTCGGGAATATTTGAAACCTCTGGACGGCGTTTGCGAGGAGCCGGCGTGTTTGGTAAGCCGGAGGAGAGAATCCTGCCACTACTATTCCGGGTCGTGCAGCGAGCTTCATGTTGCTGCTTCTTCAAAATAAAGTTGGGATCCGAATAGTCTAAACGATGAGAAAAACTTACTTTCTGGCTCGCTTGATGAACTTTCTACGTGGCTGCCCTCCGCGTCAGAGGAAAGGATAGTTACCTCTTCACCATCCGCGTGGCTGCCCTCCGCGTCATCCTGATAGTGATCATTGTCAATAAGATGTACAAAAAATGAGCCAAGGGAGTCAAGTTCTACCTCCGACTCAATATCATCCAAGTCAAATAGCTCGGAGGTGTTGGTCGTCTTCTTGGCAGGCATTTTCTGAGCCTTATTCTTCGTCCAGGTCTTCTTGACCGGTTTATCCTGCAGCTTCCTATTCCAAGAAGGTGAATCGGCCTGCAAAAATCAAATGAGTATAAGAGGGCAATTTAAGTGAGGATATAATTCAACTGGAAATTGTTTAAAAGCTTACAACTGGCGGTTTGTTGAGAGCGCAGAAAGGATTCAGCCCAGTTTTGCTGCAATCTGCCAAGCTCTCATTCAGCAGAGACTTGGTCATATCATTGATATCATCATCAGTGAGCTGAATCTGGCAATGGTGTTGTGGGTCTTAAGTCACCGGTGTACTCGCACATCAAGCCGGGGAGGCGACTTAAGGGCAAAACTCGCCAAGCAACCCAGCATCGAACCAGATCGAATCCGGTCAGACCATTGGCCATTAAAGCTCTAATCTTTGAAAAGATGGGCATATATTTGGCCCGTTCAGGTGTGCTGATCCGATCGGGGAGGTGGTGCCTGTTGCTGAGCCGGCTCTCACAATAACCCGACAGAGGGTTTCCCCCTTCTGTTGAGGTGTCTTGACAGTAAAACCATGTTTGATTCCAGTCCTTGGGATGACTGGACAGTTTGGCGGCTGGGAAGGTGACGTCTCTCCGCCTCTGGATTGAAATGCCGCCTAATTCTAGGCTCGGCCCATCCGTAAATTCGTTCTGGCAGTTTAAATAATAGAACTCTCTGAATAGTTCTACAGTGGGCTCCTGTTGAAGGTATACTTCGCAAAAAACATGAAAATTGCAGATGTTTGTGACAGAGTTGGGTCTGATATCTTGAGGATCGAGGTGGAAGAAATGCAGCACATCACGGAAATTTTTTGGGTCAGGCGGAGTGAACCCCCGGAGCTTGTGATCAGTGAAGACAACAACTTCGCCATCCTTTGGCTCGGGGATGGTTTTCGTTCTTGGGGCTCTTCAATGAATGACATTCTTTGCGGCTAACACGCCTACTTGAACGTGTTCATTCAGCGTTTGTTCATGTTGGGGAACGCAGTATTTCAAAAAATTTACCTACGATCACGCAAGATCTATCTAGGAGATGCATAGCAACGAGACAGAAGAGTGTGTCCACGTACCCTCGTAGACCGAAAGTGGAAGCGTTTAGTAACGCGGTTGATGTAGTCGAACGTCTTCATGATCCAACCGATCCAAGTACCGAATGTACGGCACCTCCTGTTCAGCACACGTTCAGCTCCATGACGTCCCTCGAGCTCTTGATCTAGTTGAGGACGAGGGAGAGTTCCGTCAGCACGATGATACGTCCATTTTGCATCATGCTTTTATATCGATATTTATTGCATTATGGGATGTTATTACACGTTATGTCACAATACTTATGCCTATTCTCTCTTATTTTACAAGGTTTACATGAAGAGGGAGAATGCCGGCAGCTGGGATTCTGGGCTGGAAAAGGAGCAAATATTAGAGACCTATTCTGCACAACTCCAAAAGTCCTGAAACTCCACGGAACTTATTTTTGGAATTAATAAAAAATACTGAGCAAAGAAAGTACAAGAGGGGGGCCACTCACCATCCACGAGGGTGGGGGGCGTGCCCTACCCCCCTGGGCGCACCCCGTGCCTCGTCGGCCCCCTGGCAGGCCTCCGGTGCCCATCTTCTGCTATATGAAGTCTTTTACCCTGGAAAAAAAAATCATAAGCAAGCTTTCAGGAAGAAACACCGCCGCCACGAGGCGGAACCTTGGCGGAACCAATCTAGGGCTCCGGCGGAGCTGTTATGCCGAGGAAACTTCCCTCCGGGAGGGGGAAATCATCACCATCATTATCACCAACGATCCTCTCATCGGGAGGGGGTTAATCTCCATCAACATCTTCACTAGCACCATCTCCTCTCAAACCCTAGTTCATCTCTTGTATCCAATCTTTGTCCCAAAGCCTCAGATTGGTACCTGTGGGTTGCTAGTAGTGTTGATTACTCCTTGTAGTTGATGCTAGTTGGTTTATTTGGTGGAAGATCATATGTTCAGATCCTTTATGCATATTAATACCCCTCTGATTATGAACATGAATATGATTTGTGAGTAGTTACGTTTGTTCCTGAGGACATGGGAGAAGTCTTGCTATAAGTAGTCATGTGAATTTGGTATTCGTTCGATATTTTGATGAGATGTATGTTGTCTCTCCTCTAGTGGTGTTATGTGAACGTCGACTACATGACACTTCACCATTATTTGGGCCTAGAGGAAGGCATTGGGAAGTAATAAGTAGATGATGGGTTGCTAGAGTGACAGAAGCTTAAACCCTAGTTTTTGAGTTGCTTCGTAAGGGGCTGATTTGGCTCCATATGTTTCATGCTATGGTTAGGTTTACCTTAATATTTCTTTTGTAGTTGCGGATGCTTGCAATAGGGGTTAATCATAAGTGGGATGCTTTTCCAAGAAAGGACAGCACCCAAGCTCCGGTCCACCCACATACCAAATTATCAAAGTAACAAACGCGAATCATATGAGCGTGATGAAAACTAGCTTGACGATAATTCCAATGTGTCCTCGGGAGCACTTTTCTCTATATAAGAGTTTGTCCAGGCTTTTCCTTTTCTACAAAAAGGATTGGGCCATCTTGCTGCACCTTGTTTACTTTCATTACTTGTTACCCGTTACAAATTACCTTATCACAAAACTATCTGTTACCGATAATTTCAGTGCTTGCAGAGAATACCTTACTGAAAACCGCTTATCATTTCCTTCTGCTCCTTGTTGGGTTCGACACTCTTAGTTATCAAAAGGACTACGAAAGATCCCCTATACTTGTGGGTCATCAAGACTCTTTTCTGGTGCCGTTGCCGGGGAGTGAAGCGCCTTTGGTAGGTGGAAATTGGTAAAGTAAAATTTATATAGTGTGCTGAAATTTACTGTCACTTGTTACTATGGAAAGTAATCCTCTGAGGGGCTTGTTCGGGGTATCTTCACCCCGAATAGTAGAGCAAAGAGTTGCTCCTCAACCTACTGAACCTACTGAAAATGTTTAGTTTGAAATTCCTTCGGGTATGATAGAGAAACTGCTTGCTAGTCCTTTTACAGGAGATAGAACATTACATCCCGATTTGCACCTAATCTATGTGGATGAAGTTTGCGGATTATTTAAGCTTGCAGGTATGCCCAAGGATGTTATCAAGAAGGTCTTCCCTTTATCTTTGAAGGGAGATGCATTGACATGGTTCAGGCTATGTGATGATATGGGATCATGGAACTACAACCGATTGAAATTGCAATTTCATCAGAAGTTTTATCCTATGCATCTTGTTCATCGTGATCGTAATTATATATATAATTTTTGGCCTTGCGAAGGAGAAAGCATCGCTCAAGCTTGGAGGAGGCTTAATTCAATGTTATATTCATGCCCCAATCATGAGCTCTCAAGAGAAATGATTATTCAAAAATTTTATGCTCGGCTTTCTCTCAATAATCGCTCCATGCTCGATAATTCTTGTACTCGCTCTTTTATGATGAAGACTATTGAATTCAAATGGGATTTATTGGAAAGAATTAAACGCAACTCTGAAGATTGGGACCTCGACGAAGGTAAGGAGTCAGGTATGACACCTAAGTTTGATTGTGTTAAATCTCTTATGGATACCGATGTTTTCCGTGAATTTAGCACTAAATATGGACTTGACTCTAAGATAGTAGCTTCTTTCTGTGAATCCTTTGCTACTCATGTTGATCTCCCTAAGGAGAAGTGGTTTAAATATAATCCTCCCATTGAAGTAAAAGTAGTTGCACCTATTAAATTAGAAGAAAATACTATCACTTATAATGATCCTGTCATTCCTACTGCTTATCTTGAGAAACCACCTTTCCCTGTTAGAATAAAGGATCATGCTAAAGCTTCAGCTATGGTTCGTAAGAGTAATACTAGAACTCCTACACCCCGTGAGCAAATTAAAGTTGAACCTAGTGTTGCTATGGTTAAAGATATCTTGGCTGATAATATTGATGGGCATGTTATTTACTTCTGTGATGACGCTGCTAGAATTGCTAGACCTGATACTAAAAATAAACATAGACCTGTTGTAGGAATGCCTGTTATTTCCGTTAAAATAGGAGATCATTGCTATCATGGCTTATGTGATATGGGTGCTAGTGCAAGTGCAATACCTCACACTTTATACAAAGAAATTATGCATGATATTGCACCTGCTGAGTTAGAGGAAATTGATGTTATAATTAAGCTTGCCAATAGAGACACTATTTCACCAGTTGGGATTGTTAGAGATGTTGAAGTCTTGTGTGGGAAAATTAAATATCCTGTTTATTTTCTTGTTCTTGGTTCCCCACAAGATGACTTCTGTCCCATCATATTTGGTAGACCCTTCTTGAATACTGTTAATGCTAGGATAGACTGCGAAAAGGATGTTGTTACTATTGGTTTGGGGGATATGTCTCATGAGTTTAATTTTGCTAAATTTCGTAGACAACCCCGTGATGAGGAATTGCCTAGTAAAGATGAAATTATTGGTCTTGCTTCTATCGCCGTGCCTCCTAATGATCCTTTAGAACAATATTTGCTAGACCATGAAAATGATATGTTTATGAATGAAAGAAGGGAAATAGATGAAGTACTCTTTAAACAGGGGCCTATTTTGAAACACAACCTGCCTGTTGAAATCCTAGGGGATCCTCCTCCACCCAAGGGTGATCCCGTGTTTGAGCTTAAACCATTACCTGATACTCTTAAATATGCTTACCTTGATGAGAAGAAGATATATCTTGTTATTATTAGTGCTAACCTTTCAGAGCATGAAGAAAAGAAATTATTGAAAACTCTGAAGAAGCACCGTGCTGCTATTGGATATAGTCTTGATGATCTTAAGGGCATTAGTCCCACTCTATGCTAGCACAAAATAAAATTGGAGAAAGACGCCAAACCGTTTGTTGATCACCAACGACGGTTAAATCCTAAGATGAAAGAAGTGCTAAGAAAAGAAATACTAAAGCTTCTGGAGGCAGGTATAATTTATCCCGTTGCTGATAGTCAGTGGGTAAGTCCTATCCATTGTGTCCCTAAGAAGGGAGGTATTACTGTTGTTCCTAATGATAAAATGAAATGATCCCACAAAGAATTATTGCAGGTTATAGAATGGTAATTGATTTCCGCAAATTAAATAAAGCTACTAAAAAGGATCATTACCCTTTACCTTTTATTGATCAAATGCTAGAAAGATTATCCAAACATACACATTTTTGCTTTCTAGATGGTTATTCCGGTTTCTCTCAAAGACCTGTGTCAAAAGAGGATCAAGAAAAGACCACTTTTACTTGTCCTTTCGGTACCTTTGCTTATAGACGTATGCCTTTTGGTTTATGTAATGCACCTGCTACCTTTCAAAGATGCATGATGGCTATATTCTCTGATTTTTGTGAAAAGATTGTTGAGGTTTTCATGGATGATTTCTCCGTATATGGAACTTCTTTTGATGATTGCTTCAGCAACCTTGATCGAGTTTTGCAGAGATGTGAAGAAACTAACCTCGTCTTGAATTGGGAGAAGTGCCACTTTATGGTTAATGAAGGTATTGTCTTGGGGCATAAAATTTCTGAGGTATTGAAGTTGACAAAGCTAAAGTTGATGCTATTGAAAAGATGCCATGTCCCAAGGACATTAAAGGTATAAGAAGTTTCCTTGGTCATGCTGGTTTTTATAGGAGGTTCATTAAGGACTTCTCTAAAATCTCCAGGCCTCTAACTAATCTCTTACAAAAAGATATTCCTTTTGTCTTTGATGATGATTGTGTAGAAGCATTTGAAATACTTAAGAAAGCCTTGATTTCTGCACCTACTGTTCAGCCACCTGATTGGAATTTACCCTTTGAAATTATGTGTGATGCTAGTGATTATGCTATAGGTGCTGCTCTAGGACAAAGAGTTGACAAGAAATTAAATGTTATCCAATATGCTAGTAAAACTCTAGACAATGCCCAGAGAAATTATGCTACTACTGAAAAGGAATTTTTAGCAGTTGTATTTGCTTGTGATAAGTTCAGACCTTATATTGTTGATTCTAAAGTAACTGTTCACACTGATCATGCTGCTATTAAATACCTTATGGAAAAGAAAGATGCTAAACCTAGACTTATTAGATTGGTTCTCTTGCTACAAGAATTTGATTTACATATTATTGATAGAAAGGGAGCTGAGAACCCCGTTGTAGACAACTTGTCTAGGTTAGAGAATGTTCTTGATGACCCACTACCTATTGATGATAGCTTTCCTGAGGAACAATTAGCTGTCATAAATGCTTCTCGTCACTACAAAAAAAAGACACATCCGTGACATTTTGGGCCGAACGAATTTTTTTCTGTCATACATATGACACTTTTATGACGATAATTGTGACAAACCCCGGTATCATCATAGATGTGGTGGGCTCTACTTCTATGACAAAAAATCATGATAGAAAAATGGGCTTTTCGTCCTGCGCGGGCCGGAGACGCAGCTGCATGACATTCTTTGGGCCGTCCATGACGGAAAAAACTGTGGTAGAAGCGAGGGGGAGGAAAATTTCGGGGAGTTCCCGGTTACGGTGGGAGGTCGGGGGCCGAGCGATGCGCGTTTCTCTCGTACACGTACGCGCGTGTGTGCGAGGGGTTGGCTCTAATTGAACCCGAGCGAGGCGTTGGCCTCTAACTGAACCCGAGCGATTGCACCGCAGGCTACGCGTTACTGAACCCGAGCGATCGATCGATGGCTGTTAACTGAACCCGATCGAGCGATTCCTTCGCTACTGCTGCTAACTGAAGCCGATCGATTGGATGAACAGTGATTGTTGC